>NC_056744.1:713008264-713035764 GCF_019279795.1 Protopterus annectens
AAATGTAAACAGCAGGTTGCACAGATGCAGAAGATGAAAACATGTCGCACACACTTGTCACATCTGTACGACCAGACATAAAGGGCATTCTTCTTAAAAAGGACACTCTTAAAAAAAAAAAAAATGAAATTAAAAAATAAGCCTCCCGGCCAGTGGCCTCTCTCCCAGCCAGTTGGCCCTAGTCTTTCACGGTCCAGCAGGAAATTTCTGCTGCACAAGTGGTTGAAAAATACTCCTCTAAATGATACTGGCCAGAAAAATGGGCATTTTTAGCCATTCTTTTTGCTTCTTCTTTTTCTTTGTTACTATACTAAACTAATAAATGGCTAAAGCTGAATTCTAGGCCCTGGATGCAAATATGGGGTAAATCTTGTGGTAAATGCTATACTGAGCTTGTTATAGTCATCCAACTATCTAATCAGAGACAGTTCCAAAAGGCATCATACATGTGTCTTTAGTTAACATATACACTCAAGAAAGCACAGAAGGCTTCTGGGTTGAGACAATGGCTATACCTGACACCAAAAATGTGGCATAATCCAGCACCTTCAGCAGTTAAAATAAAGTTTCTGTCTTCTCATATGTGGGAAACAATATACTATTTATATTTGGAAAGAAACTTTATAAAATATTTATGTTAGCTATTTTTGAACACATTTTAATACGGCACTTGACAAATATGATTGGTATCTAAGTATACAAACACAACATACAACTATGTAACTATAATTTATAGTTGAATTTTAAACATGACTGCATTACTTATTAATTGTTTGCTTTAAACTAAAACAATATTGTAGTTTAAGGAAGACAGGCTTTGTATGTATAAGCAGTTGAATGATATGAATCCTTCCAGGCAATGAAAATAATCTTGATGACATGCATGTGTTTCTTGCGAAGTTAAGGTTTATACCATTCCCAGAAGAAATTTGTTATATCATTCTTTAAAGAATTAAGAAAATATACATCCAAACTTATTCTAACATATGAATACTCATATTTCAGCATTTTTATGCTTGAGCTGTCAAATACAGCATCCTTTGTGCTGTATGTACAATTAATAACTCAGTGCCATAGGGTCAGTCTGTATCTGATATACTTTACATCTAAGAGGTTATGTCTTGGAGCCACTGGCAAATACATTTTTTCTGAATGATTGGTCTGTAGAAGTCCTGTGGTACTTTGGAATCACAAACAGGACACCTGTTGTTCAACATATTGTTCACTGCTGCAGTAGCCATAGCTATATGGGTTATATCCCACCAAGGCTATAACAACTGGCCAGCTTCCAAAGCTTCAGGGCACCTTCCACATAGCCAGACTGCCAAGCAGTTCAAGCTGAACTGATTAAAAGACGTTTGGATGAGATGCCCTTCAGTATTTCACTGCCACTGAGCAGAACGCTCCCTTGAGGCTTTTGAGGATCAACAGTTAGCTTGTGCTGTTCTTTTGCTGGGCAGGTAAGTTTTCTTTGAGGGAAAACAATTCCATTCAGTTATTCTTGTTCATTGTTAATACTTTCATCTTCAGGAAGGTTATTTTAAAGCTATGAGTTTGTATTTTAATGTACTGTCATGAGGCTTTACTGTACTTTTAAATCAGAGAGCTATTTTTACCTGTCAGTTTAAAAGTTGTTTAAATTATTTAAAAAAAAACATTTTTTGTGGAAAACGTTGTGCCTGGTTTACTTTTGGGGGCTAACAAGTGATTTAAAGTGCTTTTTACTGTGCTTTTCTGTGAAAAGGTGACTTTTAAAGACTACATTTTTATTAGCGTTTGCTGTTTGTTTTCCCTGGGAAAGGGCACCATTTTTGGCATGATCATGGTCCTTCTCTCATCCACAAAAAGAAAAAGTTAAACAATTAGCCTTTACCAGCACAGCTTGCAAGCAGTTTACCACAGCCACTAGTGCATGGCTGTGCTGTGGCCATTTGTTGTACCTCAAACCAATCTGTTTTACCCTATATCCCTCTGGTGTATCCAGCTACAGCTACCATGGACCAGGGGTTAACCACGTCCTCTGTGGCTGGTAGGGTCCCCTCAGCAGGCATGGGAGAGCAACTCTTGTTGGTTCTGGGAGATGGCACAGGGACCAGTTCCTTTTTCTGTCAGAATGTTGAGCCCATCCCTGGGGAAGTTACTACTGACATTTATAACACTGTTGGCCTCATTTTTTTTCTGTCAAAAAGAAACAGAAAACTCCTCCTCAAACTTCCTTAGACAGGAGTAGTTTACTGGTTGTGGCTCAGGGTTTTATTCCAGGTTTTGTCTTTATTATTTATTGTTTTCTGGTAAAAGAAAGAAGGATGTCTCCTTTCTTGAAGAGATTCAAGATTCTGAATCTGGACAGGAAGATGAAGGGACAGCTACAGATTTTCTCCTCAGTTTTCTGCTTCAGACTCAGAAGAGAGCTCAGTTTCTGATTCACCCTTTGGGATTCCTTTCTCTTTAAGACTATTTCCAGATTGTACCAGTGTTTTCACTGGATGTGCACTGAGGTTTTTCAATCCTTTAGAACATTTTATGAGCTGTTACAGAAGGAATTTCCTGAACACTCACCATTTCCAAGAGTTCTGTCAGCTTTGGAGGATGTGTGTGTCTCTGTCTGTATTTTCCTGATAGCCAGCCTGCTGCCCATAAAGATGTATACATTTATTTATTTTTGTTTACCAGTAACGTCCAACTGGGTAATACCCATTTTCAGAGGAGGCCCTTGGAGAAAAGCTTAATTTGCTTACATTACATTATACAAATTTACAGTTAAACACTCAGTAGTTACATTTCTATTTACATTTATACACAAACAGTAGTTACATTTATACATTCTAAGATTTTACAGTGGTGGAAGTTTCTAAAGAGAAGTCTGCCATGCAGCTTAGTGAATTGTACAGGCAGCAGTTATAGTGAATTGTACAGGCAGCAGTTATGTATAAAAATGTTTTGTCATTTCAGAGAGAGGTTGAGAGTATTCTGCTTAAGGAGAGTATTTGGAGAGTATCATATGGTGAACACAAAGTCTTAAACTTGTGATGGACATGTGCAGGACCAGGACTGGTTTAGATGTTGTTTAAGCAGTCATTTAAAACTATTGAGTTTGTCAGAGAGTTTTATTTGTGTTGGGATACTATTCCAAAGTTTAGTAATGTACTGGGAGTAGAGTGAGTCTCCTGCAACATTACTAGACTGGAGATCCCTTTCTGGACAGTAGGGCAGTAATAAGTTTTGTAGTGCAGGGCACTTTTTCTGGATGATGAATGAGTTTGTGTGCTGTAGTTAGTTGTGAGTTTTTTAGGATAGGAGCAGCATATAAGAGAGTCGGCAATAAAAAGGTGGGGTCTAGAGTTTTTCTTGCGGTATCTGTAAGGAAGCCATTGATCATATAATGGGAGCCTAGTTTCTGATGTGTAGATTTAATGATGTGCAGTATATGCTGGTCATATTTCACATCGTCATCTATTATAACACCTAGAACTTTACTGTGAGTTACAGTTTCAGTGACAGTATTATTTGCTGATTTTATGGTAAAAAAATAGCTTTTGAGACAACAACCATTTGAGGTAAAAATTAGTAAATTAGTTTTCTTGGAGTTGAGTAGGAGGTTTGATTCTTTCAGCCAGGTTTCTACAGAGGAGACATTTTGGGGTAATGTCTTGGAGCTTATTTATTGTTGAGGCCACACATATTAATGTTGAGTCATCTGCATAATGAACTAAACTAGCATGGTGAGTGGAGGTGTGGAGGTTATTAATACATATATTAAATATGAGAGGGCTCAGGATAGAGTCCTGAGGGACACCTGTAGTAACTGGTTAAAAGGATGGGTAAATTTGTTGCCATTTAACTGTTTGGTGCATTCCAGATAGGTAACTAAGAAACAACAACAATGACTATTGTGAAAACCCTAGTGAGGAGAGTTGAACAAGCAGTTGCTGGTGTGAGACAGTATCAAATGCCTTTCACAAGTCTAAGAACATGGTGGACACAAGCAGACCATTGTTTCTGTTAGTTTATTATAGTGGTAAAATGTAGTAGAGCAGTATTGGTGCTGTGCTGGGGCCTAAAGCCATGTTGTGTTTCTGAGAGAGTTATGTATTGCATCAGCTGCATATGGATGCATTTTTCTAATATTTTGGAGAGGGGGAAGAGAATCACTACTGCTCTGTTATCAAACTCTGTAAATGTGCCATCTTTGTGCAGAGGTATGATGAAGGATTTTTTTCAACAGTGATGGGACATATCTTTCTGCTATGGAACTATTAATTAGTATCGTTATGGCTATGACTTCTGTGGCCATTTTTTGGTAGTCTGAAGAAGTAGTTTTTAGTTTAAGGCAAAACTTCCTTATGAGTGAAGTAGGTACCGGACTAAAATTGAAGAGTTTGGGGTGGTTTTGATTAGACCGGGATAGAGAGAGAGGGGGATAGATGTATTAGTGTCTAAGGGAGATAACACTGATTGTATAAAGTAGGAATTAAGCTTTGCAATTGTTTTTATGTAGGAAAGACTCAGCATAGCTTTAAGGAACGAATTTATGAACATTCTCTTGATATTAGAAAGGATAACATGAATAATGCTCTTGCAAAACATGTTTTTGAGAACAGTGATCATGTTTTTGGGTTTGTTGCCATTGATCATGTTAACAGAGATCCCGGGGGGGGGGCCTTGGAATGAAATTTTAGAGCTTAAAGAGTTGCAATGGCAAATTAGGCTCAATGCATGTGTTTTTCCTGGACTCGATGAAAATATTTCCATTTCAAGTGTTTTAAAGCTGAGATCTTTTTATATCTAATATTTAACACATTTATTTTTATATATATTTATATGGGTTAAATACTGATTTGTATGTGTTCTCATTGGATGTCATTTCACATGTGACTTGTGGGAGGGATATTTAAACTGTTTGGTGACTATTTTCTTTTGTTCTGAGGAAGTCTTGTGGATCTGCTTTGACGAAAGGACTTAACCTATGTTTGTGCATTAAATTGGTCTATTTTTCCTGGAGCGACTGGTTTGATTTGACTCCATGTTTGAAGGCCTAGAAGACAGATGCATTTTTCTATTTCTTTAACAGGAATGCTACTGTATGCTTTTCCACCAATTCCACTGATATCCAGGGTACTTTTGAAGATTCAAAAGGAATTACCAAGGACTTTGTGGTGGTTCCCTTTCTGACCCAGGCAACAGTTCTTCCTTCTTTTGGAAATATCCAAGGGCAATTACCACAAGCGTCCTTACAGAACGGATCTACTCAGACAAGATCAGGGTGTTTGATGCACCCTGACTCCAGTCAATTTCAACTGATTGTGTAGATGATTGGGTCTTATTTTCCTTTATGCACCTGATTATCGTGGACATACAGCATGTACAAATGGAAGCTAGAAAGTCCGCTACTACAAAATCATATATTAGCAAATAGAAAATGTTTTCCAATTGGTGCCAACAACAACATAACCAGCAGCCATTCAGGGCTAGTTGTTCTCTTATTTTACAATATTTTTGTGAACTACTTTCCTATGGCCTTTCTTATTCCTCCATTAAGGTTCATTTATTGGCCATTTCAGCATATCTGCCCATGTTTCCTACTCTTTCAAGGCTTTCTCATGACAAAATGTTTTTAAAAGGGGTTTTACTTAAGAGGCCTCCAAGAAAAGCAGTGGTACCTTCTTGGGATCATAATTCTGTGTTAGAGAAGCTAACACTTGCTCCATTTGAACAGGCTAACTTAGCTGATTTGAGGTTCATAACATGGAAATCAGTTTTTCTGATTGCTCTGACCTATGCAAGAAGAGTATCTGAGTTGCAAGCTATTAATGTGAGTCAACCATATCTCATTTTTCACAGAGACCGAATTTCTTTGAGAACTAATCTGTCTTTTATGCCTAAAGTGGTGTCAGAGTTTACTTTAAGACAAACTATACATTCCCCTATTTTTTTACTGATCTTAAAAAAGAGGGAGGAAGGATATGCCATACCTTGGATGCAGGGGTGCAGCCAGAAAATTCTGTTTTTTACTCATTAGCTGTTACTGCTGCCTCCAAAACCACGTCCCATTATAAAAAAATGTCCATATCTCTCAAAATGTTGTCCATGCACTTAAATGTCTGCATCCTTTTCAGCTAGACCTTCAATGAAATATATTGTTTTAAGATTAGCAGTCCTTTTTAAAAGGAAGCTGTGTACCTTTTATTGGAAAGCATTCATTTAGACAGTTATCACCGTAATAAGGCCTCAGTAAACTGTAATGTTTTCAAGTGATGCTCAGAAAAGTATATTCAGTAGAATACAAAGCGTATGCCTGGCTACACCCTTGCTTGGATGTCCACTGACAACTCAAGTACTATCTTGACTGACCTAAATCTTTCATAGGTTCATAGGTAGGTACTAGGCTATCTACCAAGGGCATTTTTAAGCCTAGCCACAGTGCGTTGGCTTTCACCGCCCCATTGCTTAATTAACTGAGCCTCTGTCAAGCAGAGCCAATGAAGTGGTTCTGTTACCCATCCACTCGCCAAGGCTTCTCTTGAAGAGTGTTAGTGAGGGGCTCTGCCTAATGTAGTTAGGTATTTTGTTACAAAGCATGGGGAGTCTCTGTGACAGAAATCTATCCCTCCAGCATGTTCTATTTATTGTTGTGGTGAGGTTTAGCTCACTAGAGCGTGTGGCTCACAGTGACTTGGATTTCTTTAGGTGGAGCATGTCCATCAGTTCTGAGTTGGACATGGCTTTGTAAGTCAGGCAGAGATCACCTCTGAGTAAGAGATATGCCACTGAGTACAGCTGGAGTTTTTTCAGTTGGGCTGCATAGGACATATGTTTGAGGCAAGTAATCCTCTTGGTGAGGTGCTTTTGTGGTCTTTCCAGCTGTTGGAAGTGTCTTGTGAAGTACATCCCAAATGGGGCATTGTACTCTATGATGGGTCTGATGAGTCATGAGTAGAGGGGCACTATAACCTCTTTATTTCTAGATGTGAACCCCTTAGTAATTAGCTGGACCACATAGAAGGATTTCCTAACTATTTTGGCAACATGATTGTCAAAGGAGAGATTACTATCTACCTGGGTCCCTAGATCTCTTATTACCTCTTCTGTATTAAGGGGGCTGCTGCCTATGTGGTAATTCGTGGGTGTTTTGTTTTTCCCAAATGGGATGACTATGCATTTTTTGGCATTTAGCTTGAGGCCATGACTTTGACACCAGGTGACTGTCTCAGTAAGGCCTTTTTGAAGGATGTCCGTGTCAGCCGGAGAGTCAATTATAGCTCCCAGTTTGCAGTCATTGGTGAACTTGGTTAGCCATAGTCCTCCTGTGTTTGCCTGTACTTCTGAGAAAAATATGCTGAACAGTAGAGGTCCCAGAACTGAGCCTTGCGGGACACCACTTGTGACTGGTTTAGAGTCGGACCTGGAGCCCGCTATTCTTACCGTGTGAGTTCTGTCTGTAAGCCAGTTGGCAACCCATCTTGTAACGTAGGGGTTTATGTTCAGGCTGGTGAGTTTTTCTATAATACCTGAGTGAGGAATGGTGTCGAACGCCTTGGCGAGATAAAGGTAGGTTGTGTGAACCACCTTTCCCCTCGTCTATGGCCTTGGTGTCTGTCTCGAAGAAGTCAACCAGGTTTAGTAGGCATGATCTGCCCTTAACAAAGCTGAACTGGGTTGGGTCAAGTGTTTGGAGGTTCCTAATGTCTTTGTTAATGAGCTCCATGATGATGCACTCCATAGCCTTGCAGACCAGGCTAGTTACCAGGGTCAATTATGGCCCCTCCTTTGTGGAGCGGAATAACCGTTGCTGTGCACCATTCTATGGGAATGTAGCCTGTGGAGAGGCTGAGGTTGAACAGCGTGTTTAGTTGGGGGGGTTAGTTTGTTCTGTAGTTCATGCAAGACGCAGCCTGGGACACTATCTTTCCCCATTGATGCTGTGTTTTTGGCTTTTGAAAGGGCTGTTTTCACCTGTGCTTCTGTGATTTCCAGGACACTACACTTTTCCAGTATTGATGTGGGCCCTTTTGAAGGTGAGAGGGAGGTGAAGTTTGCACTGAATCTATCTGCCAGGATGTTGGCAATATCAGTAGGTTCATTATATTTTGTGCTATTTTGCACTAGCTCAGAGCATATCTGTGAGTTGCCACTTAGATTCTTGACATAACTAAAGAAAGCTTTGTAGTTATCTTTCAAATCCTTGGCTGTTTTTCTTAAGAAGTTAGCCTTGGATGATTTTATGAGGGACCTTAGTTTCTTACTGATACTGATCAGAGATGTCGTTCCTTCTTGGGATTTGCTTTTTTTCTGAACTAATTTCCTCCTTCTGTTGTATAACCTGTTTATGGCAGGGATCCACCAGACTGGTTTCCTTCTCTTAGGGGAGTGAGTCTTGGTCTTGCTAGGGATGGCACGATCCATGCATCCTTGTAGGTGCTCATAGAGTGTAATTGTAAAGGATTCTGCATCTTGGGCAGAGTTATCCTTTAGCGTGGAGGCTGTGAAACTTACCACCTCTGCCTTAAGTAAGGTGAAGTTTGCTTTAGAAAAGTTTTTCACTGTGGTTTCCTTGGTTGGGGGTGGTGGTGGGGTGTGGACATCCAGGGTGATTAGTTTATGGTCTGATCTAACCAGTGATGGGTTGACCTCCGGTACGGAACACCTGTCGCCCATGTTGGTGATGACCAGGTCCAATATGTTGTGGCCTCTGGTAGGGGAGTTTGCCAGCTGATCCAGGGCATTTGAGTTGATAAATTCCAGGAAGCACTGAGCCTGGGAGTTTCTACTCAAGTAGTTTTCCCAGTTAATGGTAGGATAGTTGAAATCGCCCAATATCAGGGTGTTTGGTAGGACCTCCATGTTTTCCAGTGTCTCCAGAAAGGCGGAGTTGTGGTCCTGGGTCATGGAGGGTGATCTGTAGCAGGCCACAATTTGTATTGAAGATTTGCCCAATGTTAGTTACACATGGATGATCTCAGAGGTATCATGCTGCGCCACTAACCTGGAGGTGTGAGTATCCTTGATGAATATGGATGCACCCCCTCCTTTTGTGTTTCGGTCCATGTTCTGTGGCCGAAATGTGTGGTATGAGTTGTAGCCCAGTAGTGCTGGAGTGCTCTCTGGATCCTTGAACCAGGTTTCAGTTACTGCACAGATGTCGACATTCTCCATACTTAGGAGTGCTTCGAGCGCATGCATTTTGAGATTTAAACTCCTGGCGTTGAGTAGCATAACCCTCATTTTTTACTTGTGCTGTTTATGGTGGTGGGTTTGAATTTTGAGCCTTGTCTAAAAAAGGCACTATGGGGGCAGCAAGAGCCTGGGCCAGTATTTGAAAGCCAAGGGGTGACAGGAGCAAGCCGTCTCTTGCGAAGCAACGCGGCTTGTCTAGCATGTCATCCCAGGCTGACATACACCGGATCCCCTTTGAATGACATCAGAAGCTTAGCCAATTGTTGAAATTGATCATTTTTTCTTTATACTGAGGTATCATTCTTGGTGAGGGCAGGATGCTATTCAGGGTCAGGGTCATACCCGCCTGGGCTACATGATCAGAGACCTCTTCCATGTCTCTTTTCATGTAGTCCAGGGAGGTACATTTCAGGACATTCACACCAACATGAACAATGACAGAGTTATATTTGTATTTGTTCTGGAGTGACATGAGGGCTTGTGTTATGTGGCAGATTCTGGCTCCTGATAGGCAGATAACAGTAACCTTCTCCTTGTCCTGCCTAGTGAGTGGGGTGTCAGTGTGCCTGACTATTGAGTTGCCTATTACTAGTGTGTTAGGTATGTAATTTTGCCTTAAGGGCTGTGATTGTGCGGCACATTGATTTTGTGTTTTATATGTTGTCTGGTTTGTGACGGGAGGTGCAGGTTTTGTGGATGTCTGCTTTGGAGCTCTCTGATGCTTTTGCACATTTTTATTTAGAGCCTCTGAGTATGATTCTGTGTATTTATGTGTATTTTTTGCCAGTGCTGGTTTAGTAGGTCTATGTGAGGCTGGAGGTGTGGTGCAAGTGTTAACCTTCTCCTCATGACTGTCTGTTCCAGTCTTGGGTGGAGAGACCTTAGCCTCCGGTTTGACTGTATAATTGCATCTCTCGCATATGTTAGTGGTTTGTGGTAGGAGGAGAGGGCTGTCTGTGTACATGAGGCAGTTGTAACATTGTCTCAGGATACCCAGATTCACCAGCTAGACTGGAGAGTACGCCTGAAGTTGCCCTTTGGTCATGCCTGAATAGTAGGGTGAGCTGCTTAGTCACTTAGTTGGTGAGGGGTGGATAAAGAGCCTTGCCCTTCTGGGCAGTCAAGTGTCAGGGTATATTAGTGATTGCTATTAGGTCTGAGCAAGTGCTGGACTGTAGAATGCTTTTTGAGTACTTAGGTTGAGAATTAGACTAGTTTCAAGTGAAAAACTGAAGAGGAGACTTAGTGGAGCTGGGAATAATTTAACCCTAGCTAACCAGTGCTGCCCGGTGCAGAAAACCATGCAAACGCGGTTTTTAAACTACTAACTTCTGGGCTGGAACCACTCCTCCAGGGACAGATGGCTGCTCAAAGTTCCCCTCTCTCACAGGTGAACAGAGAAACTTCCCTCTATCCAAGTAAGATATGGACAACTCAGAAACTTGTAACACAGCCCTGAATTCAGCACTAGCCTGAAAACTGGACTATACTAGCTTAGAAAGGTGGGAAACAAGAATTTTTTTTGTTTTGTTTTTTGAAAAGATAAGGCAAAAACAGTAAAAAGTATACTTAAAACAGCTTTAAACGACTATAAGTGATCAGAAAAGGCTATCGCACTTTAGTGTGTAACCTACAACAGTTAAACAATTTATTTAAACAAAAAACAACTATTTTTTAAAAGTGCAGGCAGTCAAATAAGTACAATATGTGAAAAAAAAGCTTTTAAATCACAATAAGTGCTGGAAAAATCAGTGTTTAGGTGGAAAACAGTTAAGTACAGCAAGAAAATAAAGAAAACTGATACTCAATCACTCCAAAGTCTCTCTTTAAAGCTAGAAGGCTTGTATCAGTTTAAGGCTTTCTAGTGCTTTCCAGTAGGTTAGTTACAGGAAAGATGGGAAACAAGTGCAGATGTGGTCTTTTAAACCAGAAAGTTGAAAGAGATGGACAACTTCCCGAATGATCAATAAACTACAATTCCTGGGCCAAGAACCACTCCTCTTGTGGTAGACAGGCTACCTAGTACTTACCACTCCCACTGATAAGCTAGAAGGCTGCACTCCAACACAAAGGCTTGGGGGGGCTTAGAAGCTTAACAAACAGTCCTGGATACAGCAAATCTGTACCTGGACTAGACTAGTTACGGGAAAGGTGGGGATCAAGCGCAAACAAGGGCTTTAAAAAACAGAAAGTTGAGAGAGATGGAAAAACTGCCCAAACGGCCAATAAACTACAATTTCTGGGACAGAGCCACTCCTCTTGTGGAAGATAGGCTACCTAGTGCTTATCACTCCCACTGATAAGCTAGAAGGCTTCCCTCCAACACAGAAAGGCTTGCGGGGCTCAGAAGCTTACCAACAGTCCTGGATACAGCAACTCTGTATCTGGACTAGGCTAGTAACAGGAAAGGTGGGAAACAGCGCAGATCTTTGTATCTGCTATCTTCTTGTGAAGGCACCTGTGTTAATACAGACTGTTTTCAAATGGTTGAGTATAGCTATTACCTTTTTTATACTCACCACAAGAACATTTTTCCAGACAGCATCGACTTCCACTCTTTCAGGGCCTTTGCTTCATTTGTGGACTTTTGGAAAGGGGTTGGATTCTGTAAGTATTCTAGAAGCTGCTACTTGATCCCCTGTGTATACTTTTACAAAGCACTATGAGCTTCATTGCTTCTCTAGGTCTAGATCTGGCTGACTGTCTGTTATGTCTTTGGCAGGGCATAACCCATATAGCTAAGGCTACTGCAGCAGTGATCATTTGAACATCTACAGTTATGGTATGTTTATTTTACACAACTGCACTTTCTTTGATGTTCCAAAGAAAGTAGTGATTAAGTAGTAATTTTGAGCAGGTTATTGTGAAATAACCTTTTCCCCATTTTTCTAAATGTTATGACTTTTTAATACCATGGCCGAAATATATCCCATTCCTTAATTAGGGTAGATTTAAAGTTTATGAAATCAGTACTGCTTCAAATTTTGACGTTTGCCAAGAGTGCTCTTCTCGGTTCATGTAACACATACAGTACTGTCTTCTTCTGTAGTAATCACAGAGTTACCTGTATTGGTAACATTTTTAAGTATGCCTGAAAAGGAATTTTATTAGCCCAGTTGCTCCTATTAGACTATATGGGAGTCCTTACTCCACATTGATCTTGCATAGCCTGGTATTTTATAACTGTTTGTCTCTCAGTATGCAGGAAACTATAGTTGCTAGATGTAGCTATTTTATAATTATTGTTACTTTTGTACTTTTTTCTTCAACCATAGTATCTGATATTGTTTCTACTTTCTTATCTGTTGGCATTAGATGGTCCCATGTGTTCAGTGCTTCTTCATGTTCAGTAATTCTTTGTGATTCATATTTCCAATTTTTCTTAGCTACTTGTAGATTGTTGTGTTTGCACAACCCTTAATGCAACAGTTTTCCCGCATTATTGAGCCTTTCGGTATACAGACCTTCATCCATAAGTATATAATTGCAAGGAGGAAGGTGTTTCCAGTCCTTCTCTTACCTGAATAGTGCTCTACCCCAATTAAATTCAAAATAAAATAAAATAAAGAAATACATTTATAAGAAGTTTAAAAATGTATTCTAATTTTCATTGTTAAACTGTTATGTCCCACTAATACATATAATATGCACGCTACTTAATGTGTGTCAGTTGTAATATATTCTTGATATTCAGATGTTCCTTAAGGCCCACTGTGTGAGTTTGAATATCAGTATGAAGTTAAGCACACATCTGTAACAAATTCCCTGTATGAACACAGCCAAGTGTCCAAAATGATCTCAAAACATGCAACTGGAACCTCTTGAAATCATTCCTTTGTTGATACCATCAACAACTATCGTAACTCCAATCTTTTTCCTCCTGCTCTATTCATTGACCTCTCTAGCTTTTTTTGACCTGAGGTGAACACTCCTTCTATTAACAATCCTCTCCTCTCCTCATTTGATATAACCTGGCTATAAAATGGTTTTTATCTACAATAGACACAAGACATCAAGCGTTCTTCTGGGACAATCTATTCCTCTTTTCCTTGGAGCTGTGCAGGGCTCAGGGCTCCACCACTTTTCCATACCGTGATAAACCATTTCTTACCTTCTACCAGAGCCTATAAGCCCACTCCTATCTGATATCTACTCTCTTTTTCACGCCTCACCTATTTTCACTAAAGAAGTTGTATTGATTTATGTGTGGAGTTTTCTGGGGCTCTACTGAAAATGGACATATCCAGCAGCTAGAGCCACAACACATGTAAAATAAAATAAATAAAAATAAAAGTGTATGCACATTTAGAAAATTTCTCTTTGAGTTTTTAATCAAATATGGCTGGACAGTAGGATGCTGACATGGTTAACATCCAAGAGAAACAAAACTTTGGAAAGACAACTTGGATTGATGCAGGACATCCCCAGACCTCAATGGGCACCTGGATATTTTATTTATTGATTTGTTAACCAGATAAGTACATAGGTTGCAAGACCATTTTCAGACATGACCTGTGAACAATTGAGGGTAAAAGGAGTCCAACCACAGATACATTAGCAGGAGGTGTAGAATACACAATTATTAATCAAAAAGGTACAGTATGAATAATAATGGTTGACATTACATTGATAGATGGAAAGAAACAAAAATAGTTTAGATATACATTATATCAACAGAGTATTGAATCCATTAAGTAGTTTGTAAATTATAGCTATTGGGTTTAACAGATTAAAATGATAATTAGAAAGGATTTTCTTATATTTTTATACTTGTATATAATAGGTGCCCCTTCCTTGCTCTCAGTGCATCCCTCAACAAAGGCACTACCCAGTGGTCAGTACCCTCTGCTTTTCTCTTCACCATCTATATTCTTACAAGACTTTCCAACTAGCCCAGCTCCAGAAAGCTAATTCTGCACTCAAAAAAAAAAACAAGGTCATACTGTTCAGGACCCAGTAAAGACGAAGTACCAACCCCACTTACATAGGAATCATCGACCACATCCAGAATCACCGTGAAACCTTAAATTTCTTTAAATATCTCAGTCTATGGATAGACCAAGATTTACATGTCCAACTGCTCATTTATAATACTGAAACAGTAAAACATCACACTATCTTCTGGGCATGATCGATCTTCTACTTCTTTACTCAGGTAGATAAGCCATATTGAAAGGAATTCTGATGGCATAACTAGAATATTCTTTACCCATTATAACCTCAGCTTCAAACAAGAGCCTTAACTCAGTACAAAATGCTGCAAATGAGATATGACAATTAATTTCCTTGGTGCCAAGGTCAACATCATTGCTTAGCTCTACATTGCTTAGCTCTCAGGAAAATCCATCTGGCTTCCAGTTCAACAAACATCTGCTTTTCTACTAGAATTCCTTCTCTTCAAACTTCTAAATCAGAACTTCTTTGCTTATCTTAAAAGGAGATTCACAGTCAGACAAATAGCATATAACCTCAGCTGTCATTCTTCACAAGTTTCTTCTATAATTACCATTCTCTCCAAGAAAATTTGTAGCAACCATAACTACTCATTTTCATCCACAGATTCAACATCTCTACAAGACTTCCGAAGAAAACTTAAACAGCACTTTCAAAAACAGGCTGGAAGCAGTAATGCCATAAACTGATAGCTGCACAACACACCTCTCTCTCCCTACTCACTTGCATGTATTTCTTCAGGTATAATTCTAGCTATGCATTTACCACCACTTAAACACACTTCCCTCTCGACACCCCCACCCCATCACTTATTCTATCTAACCTCATATTATTTTTAATTCTGACATTGAAATGCGTATCATATCAGCTCTATGCTTAACATTGCATGGCTTCTACAACTCATAGGTTCATAGACTCATAGGTAAGTACTAGGCTAGATGCTATTGCCAGCCATTTTAAGCATAGCCAATTTCCCTTTTGTGCTCAAAATAACTTATCCTATTTGGTTATAGATTGGCCTTACCCATCCCATGGTTGATAATTATATATTACCCCTAGTGAGAATAATTGGGATCATACCATAGATAATTTGAGGGGACCCATGCATGGGATAAAACATTTAGGAGCTTCCATCTCCATTAGTAGAACAGGGTGCAGTCCTGGAGTACAATTTCTGTTTCCCATCCATAGATCTCAGTTGCACTTGAATATGGACAGAGATAAATTTGTTTTATGTGGATGGGAAGTCTGTCCACAGCAGTGGTATCCTCTGTGAGTTATACTTGTCCCTCCAAACTGTTCTCTTGATATTGCAGAATAAGGTTAGATTCCTAGACCAAGATTTTCTGATGCCATTTGGCATGCAGATGTGCAGTAAATTTGTCAGTAATGGGTTGGAGGATGCCTTATATATCAGATGCATACATACAGACAGGTCATTTCCTTATCTCCCCATAATTTTCTTTTTCAGTATTATTTTTCCTGCAAGTCTTTACTATCCTGTTATTGCACTATGCTACACTAGAGCTAATACTGTAGTCAGTATACATTGGATTCATTTTCAACTACTAAACTTTGCAAATATGTACTGCAACATTATTTGATTATTGTATAAATGTTATAGAATGAACAATTATTTTAGCCACAACTGAATCATAACATCCTAAGATTTCCTTATGTGACTTTCTAATCTTGCTGTGCCCCAGTCCAAAAAAGGACACTAACAAATAAAAACAAATAAACAAAAAATAAAAGTCTGTATCTAATCAGGTACATTAGCAGAAATAAGTTATTTGTATGGAGCAATAACTGAAACAAAGAGGAACAACAGTGAACAGTGTAAGTGAACAACCGCTGTATTGTTAATAAAGCATTGTAGTTTGGGATGCCCATGTATTCTGAGCATGGAATTTAATTTCTTTACTTGTTTTTATTATTCTTTTGTGCCTGTGTGTTTGTTGCTGTGCCACATGAAGCTTGATGTATTGCTGCTCAGCGCACAACTAAGCTGATTATTTTGAGCATTGCATTATTTTCACTGTTTTATATTTTACATAAGAAACATTTCCGACATTCTGCAAACACAGTACAATGGTTCAAAAGTTAACGGGAAAATAGGACATCTTGTGTCTGCAGCAATAATAGATTTTCTAATTCATCATCTTTAAATACCAGAGTACCACGAGGCTCCATTCTAGGACCCTTACTTTACTCCCTCTATTTATAAATGAACTCACCCTTAACTTACCCCAGGTGAACATAATCATGTGTGCTGATGGCCTCCTACTTATGGAGTCCAACTGCTCTCCCTCCAGACTGCAACATAACTTACAAGAAAAATTCTACTCCCTATGTAGCTGGACAAATAACAAATTTGTAATCAATCCAGACAAATCCAGTATCATGGTATGTGGAACACGACAAAAAAAAAATGCCAGTCTTCCCACAGTAATGGTGAAAGAGTCACATAACAATGCCATTTTAGATGAGACCCTACCAAAATTCTTGGGCATCTTAACTGACCCTTCCCTCTCCTTCTCAGTGCACACAGGCTTTAAATTTAATAAGGTGCTGAGTCAATTATCATTTTGTAGAAGAATAACATACATTTTATTACCTAAAACATGACAATCTCTAGCCAAAAATATACTCATTCCTAAATTGTGATACACATTACTTGACCCTGCACTCCAGTACCAACACCCAAAAGCTACATTTGGTAGAAAATAAAATATGCTGTTTTTCACTCTTAGTAAGCCACTCCATAAAGCACTGTGATTTGCTTTAAAGATTCCACTGACTTCCAGTGCAAAGCACAGCTTTATTAATACTTCTTACTATTATATTCAAAATCCTTCTACTTGGCCATTGTCCTCAAAGTTTCGTATTAGAGGTCTAACTTATGCTCTCAGAAACTCACAAGGGAAGGGGCTATTCTTCACAAGACCTAGATTTTATACTTCCACCATTACATCATTCTTCACAAAGCCAATTCTTTCTTTTTAGTAAGACCTGCTTGATTAGCTGCTGTCTAACCTAACTTCAGAATAGCTCCGTAAATACTTCATCCATAAAATCATCAGTGGCTCCTTTAGTAGTTTCCCCTCAAGTGTTTGGCAGTGCTCTCTATAGATGCAGGAACTTGAGTTGACATTTTTTCTGTAAAATAACCCTGAAATTTCACCAGTACCTAGCTGTACATAGGGCTTCAAGCACTGTCCCCTGAATTGCAAAGCAGGTACTCCTGACATTACTCTATATTCTTACCACAACTTCTAATCCATAAAATGGGGCCTGTTGCCATAGATATGAACTTTCCTACCATCTCCGTTACCAGATTGGTGGATATAGGTATCCTGAGACAATGTAGAAATTGACTCACGTTTACTGACAGCTAACTAATTCTCAAACAAACTGATGAGGTATGTCAGAGATGCATTTACACAATGTCATCAGTGACAAAGTACTCCTAATGTCAATCAGGTTGTCAGTAGTATACACACTGCACCTATCACACACAGTACTCAGCAGACACATAGATCCACATGCAATAAAGCACTTAAATTTAACCTTCCTTAATCCCAAAGCCCCCCTAGATAAAGTACATATATCAAATGCCTTCAGCATCCTCAAATGCATTCTTTCAAAACATCACCCATATCAACACATACAGCCGCATCTCATGAAGCCTCTGCTTCTAAGCTAAGGCAAGCCACCACACAACCCAACATTCTGGTCATTGGAGACTCCATTGTGAGGCACACTGATGTCCCTGTCATCAGGCTGAGTAAGGATAAAGTCATGGTCAGTTGCTTATCAGGGGCCAGGATCTGCCACATTATGCATGCCCTCAGTTCATTGGACCACAAGTACCAGTATGACTCAGTCATAGTCCATGTGACTGTAAATGACCTGAGACATACCTCCCTAGAGTGTTTGAAGAGATACATCATAGAGCTCTTGAAATATGTGCCCCAGGCTGTTATGAGGCCGGCACTGAGCAGCATTTTACTTTCTCCAAGGATGGTGCAACAATATGAACAAAAGATGACTAACATTAACAATTGCCTTATTTTCTGGTGTCATTCTAAGTGGGTCCAATATATACCTATCAGGCTCTCTGAAATCACTATTTAACCACAGCCTTCAAACAAGCTTTGTGCCTCATGAATGGAGAACAGCAACAGTCATCTCTCTGCATGAAGGAGTGCCATCTACAGACCCTGGAAACTACAGACTCATAAGTCTCACTACTCTCAAATCCAAAACCATAGAAAGAACTATCATGTAAATAATCAATAATGACATAAGAAACCCCCAGACACTGGAACCAACCTAATTTGGTTTTGTCAAGGGCAGGTCATGCCTACTCAACCTGGTAGATTTCTTTGAGAAGGTCACCAAAGCAATGGATGAGGGCAAAATGGTTCAAACTGCCTACCTTGACCTGGCCAAGGCACTTGACATAATAGCCGACTCAGGCATTGTTGATAAACTCAAAAGGTTAGGTATAAACCCTTATGTCATCTGGAAGATAGCCAGATGGCTCACAGATAGGACCAAGAAGTTTGAAATAGGGACTCCACCATTACAAAGAGGCTAGTCACAGAATCCCTCAGGGATCAGTCTTGGGATCACTTCTTCTTGGCATTTACTTTTCTGAAGTCAAGGCCAATATCAAGGGCCTCTGGCTGACCAGATTTGCAGATGATTGCAAATTAGGAGCAGTCATAACATTCCCCACCAACACGAATGTCCTCCATCAAGTGCTGATACAGACAAATAATTTGTGTCAGAGCCATGGACTAAAGCTAAATGCCAAGAAATGCATAAAAGTATCCTTTGGGAAGTCATCCATCCCTGGTAACTATAATATTGAAAACACACTCCTAAGACTCAGTTCAGTAATCAGTGACTTGGGGACACACATAGACAGTAATCTAACCTCTGACCGTTATGTGTCTACAGTAGTGAGGAAATCATTCTGTGCTGTAAAACTTATAAACAATGGTATGGCATATAGGTCCAAGGGGATCATTGTTTCACTATATTCAGTATTCATCAAAAATATAATTGAGTACAATGCCCCTTTGGTATATATCTAACAAGGCACATCCAAAAAGTGGAGCATCCTCAGAGCTTTCACACTAAAATATACAGAGCATAAGTAACATGTCCTATGCAGACTGCCTCAAAGCCCTATCCATGTATTCTGTCTCTTACAGGCTGTTGAGGGGAGATCTGTGCTTTGTATACAAAGCATTGTCAGACCCCATCATGGTGGGGTCTGCCAAGGCATTGTCAGACTCACCCTGATGGACTTCTTACATTTCTGCAAAACAAACAGCACCAGAATAACCCATTCTGAAGACTTAAACATTGCCTGTGATATAAATAGGACTTGCTGGAGAGAAGGTATGTATCCCAGAGGCTACCCCTTCTCTGGAACAGGCTCCACATTCATATGAAGTAGAGTTCCTACCTAACCCAATACAATTGTAACTTGAAAAAACTGGATGAAGAACAAGAAATTCATCCCTGGTTTGGCACCTGTGTCTCTAATGGACACAAGCAGTCTGTAAATGGTTCGTCTGCCAGGCCCCTGCTTGTAAACAATTCATCTCCTAAGCCCCTGCTTACATTTATCAAGAGTACCAGAACTTGCCAGAGATTTGGGATGCATGGCTAGGCTTAAGAAGGCCCTAGTGGTCATTAACCTAGTGCACATCTATGAACCTATGAATTACAGGGGAAAGAGTATTCATAAAAATTGTCCCAGAAACCTGGAACCACCTATTCACTGCAGTAAGGTCTCTGGACTCTCTACTAGAATTCAAAAGAACATCTTAAGTGAGAATCAGAATATACCTGATTCAGGAAATAGGTTAAGGAACAAGAAACCACAGCTGTAATTTCCAGTTGAACATGGAACTACAACACTGACACAGATATAATTTATGCCTGAACATGGAACCACAACACCGGCACAGCTATAAACTATCTAAACACGGAACCACACCACTGGAACAGCTATAATCTCTATCTGAACATGGAACTACAACATTGACACATACATAATCTATGCCTAAACATGGAACTACAGCACTGGAACAGCTATAATCTCTATCTGAACATGGAACCACACCACTGGCACAGCTATAATCTCTATCTGAACATGGAACCACAACGCTGGCACAGATATAATCTATGCTGAACATGGAACCACAACACTGGCACAGCTATAATCTCTATCTGAGCATGGAACCACAACACTGGTACAGCTATAATCTTTATCTGAAAATGGAACCACAACACTGGCACAGATATAATCTATGCCTGAACATGGAACCACAAAATTGGCACAGCTATAACCTCTATCTGAACATGGAACCAAAACACAGGCACAGCTATAACCTCTATCTCCTCCTCCCACCTATGTTTAATATTACTTATACTTCTGAAATGCATGTTTTGATGCCATTCATGTTTGCTGTTCCCTTGGAGCCTGGGTCATGGTTGAAAAGGGTCAAGTAACTAGCAAACCTACCCGATTGTCAAATTGCAGTAAATAAAATAAATACGGACTGTACTGGGCTGTGTTTTTATTATCAGTAACTAAACAGGATGTTAGTTAGTTGATACAAAACATTGATTTGCTCATGCAATGACTAAAGTGTTATTTTCTATCCATTAATCTAGTATAGGGCTGTAGATCTGTACCACATTTGAATGTTTAATATACAGAGATCCAGCTTAAATGTATTTAACTTCCACAAATTTAAGCAATGAATTTCTAGTCAAAAATAATTTTCTGCTAAATGTATTTATTAAACCTTAAGTATCTTTGAGTGGTTAAGCCAGTTATTTCAGAAAGTAGCCAATAAATTACCACAATGTCAACATGCATAATCCCTTAGATTTTGTTCAACCTGAATTTAAAATTTCAGATGTATATTTTACAAGAATATTTTGCATTTCCTCTGTGATTTATAGATAGTAATTTAGCTGACCTATGTATTTCTCTGTAACCTGATGAAAAGGTCACAGAAGTATTACTGAACAGGGAAGGATTGCTGATGTACTCAGTAAGTAAAAACAGTAAAAAAGTACCCTTTGTCCTTTTCAGTTACTTCATGTGTTAGTTAATAAATCTATCATGCACTTTCTGTGCTTTATACATTACCATAATACCTTATATTTCAGTGCTATAGCCACTGGAGGATATTTGTCAGCTGTTGAACTGCAAATAGTGAATGATTCAAACATTTTGAATTATTCTGACTTTCACATACTATTACAGTAATATTGTACCTGGTATTTGTAAAGCACTCCTACGAACTCATGCTTTCATCAAATTTTCCCTGTTGACTAGGGTCATAAAAATATTCCAAGGGGCATTATTTTTGTTTGTAGTAGGAAACAGTGTGTATATCTCATTTTATAAAGTAAATTGGTTTATTTTGTAATGCAATGGAAAACCTCAGTTATTTCTTGCCACGCCTGTTTGTCTTTGATTGATCCCAAGCTTGAGAGACTAAAATATTTCATGTAGTCACTTTAAACCATAACAATTGTCCTCTATGTTTTCTTTAACAGAACTAGTGTTTTAAATATTTTATTTTTCTACTCAGACCTTGCAGTAACAATGAAATTAACTGAAGTTGTTTCTGTTGGATGCTTCATATTAGCAGAACTCTTGTAACAAAACTATTTTTGTTTTAACCTTAACTAACCTTAATAAACTTTGCTGTCTCTTCTCTCCTTCACTTTACAGGTAGTTTGAATTATTACTTACCCTCTCTGAGGCCTTCACTGATTTCCACTGATTGCCTCTCTGGTTTCTTTTTCATTTCACCTTTATACAACTAGTATTCATTTTTCTGATTCTGACTACTGATCTCATATACAGCAACTCATATCTTGAATCTAAATATCATTGTCTCACACACATCAAATACCTTATTTCAACTCACAAAACACTTGGGACATCCACCCCAACCCAGGCCAATTAAACCTCCCAAATCTCTCACAATAGCTCATCTTAACATCCCTCTATTCTAATCAACAGAACCATAAAAGAAAGTACTATACCCTCTCCTGGAAAAATCCACATCATCTAGAATAATGGAGAAATGCATCCACAAACAGCTTTTAAATCTCCTATCTAATAATAACCTTCTATACTTGCCAACATGGCTTTTTCTCCCTACCATAGCACCACAACAGCCTGCTTATCCTTTCATAGACTCTCATAGACTATATTATAATAAATCTCTTCTTTCTTCTTTCATCTGCATGTAGACCTGTCCTTTGACATGGTGGCTGGTTTTCCTATCTTCAGAATCGAAACAAGCTGTTTTATGGAACACAAATCTCCTAACTTCTCCTCTACCACCTTAGGAGTACCTCAGGGCTCCATCTTAGGTCACGATGACACCACCATCATCTGCTCTGCCACAACCCAAGCTGACCTCCACTTCACTTACTCAAAAACTTTACCACCACCATAGAACAATGAAATACCAATCACTCCCTTCTTAACTCCTAAGAAAACTAAACTCTCTTCACACCCACACCTGCACTCTTCCTCCCTCATTCACTTCACACTTATAATGGCACTTCTTACCTCTATCTCTCCTCTGAAACCACAACAGTACTTATAGGAGTTACTATCACAAATTTGATTTTAATTATCATATCATATAAACTCTAAAAATAAAAAAAAAAAACAAAAATTAGGTTCTCTCTACAGAATCAAATCTTCTCTAACTCCTGGCTAAGAACATACATAGCCTCTACATATATTATATCTCTTCATCTATATGCATCTAATCTAACCCATATATCAATTCTTCTAAACACAACATCAATAGTAACATTGCCAACTTCTAACATTTCCAAATTTAACACATCCTGCCTAACTCATCCTAAACTGAACTCCTCCCTCTACCTCACCTATGGCTGGACCTACCTCACCTAATTCAATACTATCAGCTTACAACACAGAAAGATCAACTCAGTTGGAAATTTGAAATCAACTCTCTACAGACAGACCCTCAAACTCAAACTTCATCACCACTTAAAAAAACTCAACTCATTCTCAGTTGGTAAAATTTGGAATCAACTTCCTACAGACCTCTAGCCCAAACTTCTATCACACTATTTAAAACTCAACTGAAAACATTTTAACCAATAAATTTTGTATTTTCTTTGCAGAGAACATATGTTAGAATTGTTGAATGCATCTTCATTGCAAACTGGGGACAGTTACTATCATCCCTCTCAACTGATAGATTAGGGACAGTATTATGATTTTGGCCCTAAGAGTTAGCTTTACGTCTGGATTTATTAATTCGTAAAGTCAGACCTATTTATTTGCAAGTAATTAACTACACAAACTAAGCTTATACAAAGATTCGCTGCTGCTAGTTATATATGGTCTAGTATATAGACCTTCTATTGTGAAAAATAAGAATTTGCTACTCTTTTTGACCCTCTGCTATGATCTTCAAAGGTTATTACTATGATGTTTAATGCTTGGAAGTTGAGCGGTATGATCAGCATTTAAGTTAATTCATAACATAGTTGTTCTTTGAGAGGATACAGGCCAGAAGATACCACCTTATCAGATTCTTTTTTCACATTCTAAGTGCAACAAGTCCATTTAAAGCCAGTTTTAAAAATGCATTTAAGTTGTGATGATAAGGTATGATACTCAAGTGTTTCACTCTTTACTAGTTTATTATGCTGACAAGAGCAACATGATATGACTCGCTGCAAGCCCACAAAGAAGCATACAGTTCAGAAGGCTAGGTTTGGTAAGGCAATTTAACTAATTATTTTACATAAAATGCATTGTTTCTACCACAGTAGACTTGTATGCATATTTTGTATTCTGTTTAGGTTTTCATTTCATCATGGGTCTTCATAATTTGCATTATTCTAATGTTTAATAGGTCTAATATATCCTGAAGTACCTTTTTACCTCAGTGCTTCCTATAGTCTTTCCATCTCTGTAGCATCACACTTTCTGTCTTTTCCACAAAGACAAGAAGTGTGTGCATATGTTAGACTGATATGCCTTCTGAATAATGGATACAGAGGACGTGTAACCTTGAATTCCACTGCTACTTAGACCACATATTTATGAGTATATTCCAGTGTTCAAATAGTCTTGTACTATTATCGTATATACAACACTGCAGGCACACAACTCACTTTTGTCCCATGGGTGGGGACCTCAGTCCCACTGTTTCCATTTGGGGGCTCATGGGCTTCCGATTTACAAACACCCCTTCCCGTTCAAAGTGTTTGCCCCCACATGTGTCATATACCACCCCTGTATGCTGTCTTCTTTGTCTTGTCTATCTTCCTACCCAACCTACCTCCCCAAATATACCTACTATCCTTTCCCAACATCCCACTCTCACCTTAAAAAAAGGGCAATCTGTTCCCAAAAAGAATTTTACACCATACATAACTATCCATTTTGCACCTGCTTACAACTGCTTAAAAGTGCCTTAATCACTCTGTATCCAACAGCCCTTGTTCTGCCCAGCAAAAAAAATATCAGCCCTTGCAAGTGTCTAACCCAGGACTCTGCACACCATAGCCACAGCAATTTACCACTAAGCCATCTGACCTGCAGATATGTTTGATGTTTTTAAAAACATATCATGCAGCACAGTCATTCAACAGTAAAACCTATATATATATATATATATATATATATATATATATATATATATATATATATATATATATGTGTGTGTGTGTGTGTGTGTGTGTGTGTGTATATATATATATATATATATATATATATATATATATGTGTGTGTGTGTGTGTGTGTGTGTGTATATATATATATATATATATATATATATATATATATATATATATATATATATATATATATATGTGTGTGTGTGTGTGTGTGTGTGTGTGTATATATATATATTTGTGTGTATATATATATATATATATACACACACACACACACACACACACACACACACACACACATATATATATATATATATATATATATATATATATACACATATATATTTATATTTATATATCGACACTCTGAACCTCCTTTTTCCACAGCTGAACTGTTCTGCCTTACTACAAAACAGAGCATCACATGTGATGTGGACAAGGCCTAACAAAGGGGGGATATATAGAGACAGATTGTAGATATGCCTATTACAAACCTATGAAGTTTATGCATGATACATTTCACATTACCATGACTGTTCTGAAGGTGGTGGAGTCTGAAACTCATGTGTCTGTCATGACTTCATTACTTCCACCTTCAGCTATTTGCCAGACTAATATAGATGTTTGGAGGAAAAGAACAAACATTATGATGGCTTAAATCTTGACATTCTGTAAAGATCTGCACAGGTGACAGGTATGGCCCACTGCCCACAGGGCCAGATGCTATGTCCATAGCAGTTGTTCAGCAGGAGATCATTATAGTAACATAATCTATCCCATTATTACAGACCAAGTACTATTTATTTATTTTATTTTACATTTGTTGACCGGGCTAGTCTAACTGGATATATTTCCATTTTCAGTAGAGGCCCGGGGAGAAAAGCTCCAACATAGTATAAAACAGTTATATAATTATATATAAAAAAAACAAGTACAGGTACAAAAAAAAATAATAAGAGTTATATATCATCAGAAGGTATACCAAAAAAAAAACACAATACAGGTCATAAAATAAACAGTTGTGGAGATTGTTTGTAATAGAGGATACACTATATAGTTCATTGGTTAAATAACATAAACACTTGTGGTTATAAGACCAGAGAGACCAGATATTAGCATGTAGAGAGTAGGAGATAGATGTAGGTAGTAAAATAGTAAAAGAAAAAATTAATTAAAATTAATTAATAATTTAATTAGTGGGGTGAAAGGCAGTGTGTTTTTTAGGTTTGTTTTTTTTTTTTTGAATTTTAGTGACAGTGATGGAAGGTTAGAGTAGTAGAGTTAGGTAGTAGGTTACAGTGTTTTCCCAACAGTATTGGAAAAAGAAAACAGGTACGTGGACTTATTGGACTTACTTACTATTACCTTTACTACTTATTCAGAGAGAAGTCAGAAGATTTATTATAATAATGGGTGGGGAGAATTGGAGAGTATTATTAGTTGGAGTGTTATTAAAGATTTTGTGAGCAATGTTGAGGGAAAAAAAAGTTAGCATGTTAGGGAGTTCAAGCCAGTCAAGCTGCTTAAGATCAGTGGTCGGTATGCCAGAGTTTGCAGCATTGAAAGCAATATAAATATTTTATAGTTTTATAGTTTGAGAATTTTATTTTTTAGTTTAGATAAGTAGGAGAAAAGAAGAGTAAAGATTGAGAGAGAGGAGAAGAGAAGAGAGGGCATGAGAGTTTAGGAAGGTCGTTTTAGGAAGGGTTTGATTATGTAAGGAGCCAATTTTTTATATGTTGTTATTCTTAGTGGTATTAATATTATGTTATCATAATAGTTTGAGTTTAATAGTTTGTTGTCAAACAGATTGTAGGGTACTGTTGTTAGATAATAGAGAAATCAATAGGATTATAGAGACTGTGGTGAGAACAAGTTGTCTGGATTGCAGAGCTTGGCAGAAAGGCAGGAGGTGGAATTCTTCGTTTTCGCAAGTACTTTTGTTAGTCTTTTTAAAGTTCAGTCTGATTTTGTTTAAAAGATATAGTTAGAAGATGAGTAGTTGAGAGAATCGGCAACATGAGAACATAATGGTGTCAGACTGAGTTGTAGAATGTGGATAATAGAAGGAAAAGGTTGTATAATAAAGTAGTTGATTAATAGGGAAAGGAGAGGACTCAAAATGTTAGTTCGGGGAGTGAGAACCCTATTAATTGATTTTTATAGGACTTGAACCATTGTATAACTGGGATTTATAGAGAGTTCATTGTTTTATAAGTGAGGATGATTAGACATATCAAAAGCCTTTGAATGAAGATAGTTAGGAGAGAAGAGGAAGTTGTTATTGATATGAAAAGGTAATGAAAGGTGTTAAGATTATTAGAAAGAAGGTAGTGCTATGAAATGGCCTATGTATGATGAAATAGTAGTAATATTGTGTTTAGTTAGGTGGTATGGCTGTGAAAAATAATTGGCATTTTGAACTGATGGTGTATGAATTTTTCCATGACTTTAGTGGTCGAGCTGGATTCAAAAGTATGGTTTCCATGACTTTAAGGATTTTAGATTAGAAAGCTATTTCCTGTAACCAGATGGTAGAATTGATTTACTGGAATATGTAGGGGATGATGATGCTTATGATTGGAATATATTTTTTAGGATGGGTATGGTTCTATTGGGCAATAGGATGCTGTAGGGATTAAGCAAAGCT
>NC_056744.1:713040764-713099362 GCF_019279795.1 Protopterus annectens
TTTCTGTTTAAGTCTCTCTTGGTTGTACAGTCTGATCTTGTACTTACAACAGTCTTATACAGACATTCCTAGACATTTTTATATGTAGCACAGTGTGGGTAACTGTGGTTAACACAACATTACTATTCAGAGAATGCAACAGTAAATGCCAGATAATACCAGTAAACACAACCAGTCCAGGATTTAGAACTTTATTGCCAGGCAGTTACAGTTTTATTTAAATATGACCTATACGTGACTATTACTGTCATATTGTCTGGTTTCTTCAGTACAACCCATACACAGTTTTTATACTGCCAGGTGACTTTCTACTACTTTATATTTATTTCATATGACTAGTACAAGCAGGACTGTTACTCACCAGCCTCACAACACAGCCTTTGCAACCTACTAGCATGGGCTTCCTGATTCACAGCCTGCTCAGCTGCAGGTGTTAGGGAAATAGAGAAATATTTAGGCATACCTATCCATCATATAGACACACTGGACATTAGTAAACAGTTATTGGTATGAGTACTTACACACTGCTGGGACATCACCCCTCTGCCTTACTTCTTGGACCCACTCATCCAAGAGCTCCCTCTTTCTCCGCTTCAAGTCAGCATAGTGGTGCTGGACCTGCTTACCAGTCTGAGGGATACCAGTGGCAAGTGGCACTGGGTGAGATCATGGGTGAGATTGTCCCAGGCTTCTGCTTTATATTGGGAGCCTTGGTACTGGCCCTGCAGCAGTCTCTCATCATGGTTTTGTATCAGGAGTCCTACCAAGACCTTGGACTCCTGTATGCCCCAGCGCTCTGCACGCAAGTGCATGCCCTCACTTACTCCTGCCATACTGCCTACAGTGGAAAGCTGCAACCAGATATGAGCTGTATTCTTGCCTGTGGGGTTTGAATACGGCCAATTTCCTGCCCTTTGCCATGATTGGACAGTTTTGAATATGCTGAGCTAAGCTAAGCTACGGGCAAACCTGCTTAGCTAAGGATGACAGTGCTTAAAGGGACAGGCTCAGCACTGCTTACCAATGGGCAAATCCACTTAGCTAGGCTACTCATTGCTTAGCAGTCATATTTACACAATGCTTACACCTGGTAAGCAGAGCTGTGCAATGCTTAGCCTTGCTTATTTTTCATTTTATAGGCTATGTGCTGTATGGCATTGATTCATAATTCATTACATATTATAAATTTGTTTACTGTCCCTGACATCCCCTAATGTGCTTTCATTACATTTATTCATGTGTGACTATACTGTATGGGTCTCTTGTACTTATATGGGGTTTTCACAACCTTATTAAACTGACACCTCACATCTGGACCTAATACAGTACTCCGGTTAACAAATATATACTATTTAGTAACTAATTATAAAAAACAATGTTTATGTACTGCTTTCAAATGTAAAATGCAAACTGGTTATAGTGGGGATCGAACCGGGAATGGTTGCTTGCAAAGCATATGCTGTAACTACTACACTATTGAAATACTGATTATGCTGGATGTCTCTTGCTATTTAATTTCTTGTGCTGTTTAAGCTGGACTAAGCATAGCTCAGCAACGGGCACACCCGTGCAGCTACGCTTAAACTTTATCGCATTTATAAAAAAAAATTATTTGTTGTGTTATTTTATTTGTACCCTTCAGAATATCCCTGGTAATGCTGAACCTGTTATTCTATCAACTTTCTGCTTTGTGGGACGACTGTCCCTTTTTGCTTTGTCCACATTCCTTACTCTGACGGGTTGGGAGGTTAGGCTATGTGCTTATGCTATGTGTTGTTATATTCTGACAGCTTTTCCCTTATGGCTTTGACCAGATTTGTTATCCTGATGGGTTGGGGGTGTTACAGGCATTCTCGCTCATTTTAAATTGCTGAAAGGCAATTATGGAGTGCAGGGGGCATGTATATTGTGAGAGCTCTGATCTCACACACACCCCCTGCACTTGTACATGTCTGTTTTAGAGCACAGAAGCACACCTTCATATATATGCATGGCGCAATGCCGTGCTGAACAGGAACAGTCCCTGCCGTGCAGGAATAACTTATTCCTGCATGGCTGCTTGCTAAATCCCAGGAACAGCCTAGTATATAAAGACATTATATTGTGAAAAATAAGAATGTGTGTCTCTTTCTGACCATCTGATATGATGCTTAAATTCCATTGCTATGATTTTTAATGCTTGGGGGTTAAGAGTTACATTTCTGGCCTCAGAGAAGAAAATACTTAGTAAAATTGACAGGTAGGGCAGCTCCACTGTTTATTTCAGTCTACATGAGACATTTGAACTGGTGAAAAAGTTATATAACCCACATTCAGTTCATCAAGAACAAGTAAGATGGAATTATAAATTTGTAGATTAAGCCAACACACCATGCAAGGAACATCCTCTGTATGTTGTGTTTATCACTGGCAAAGTGCAGCAGCTTACTGAGACTTGACATTGAAATAAAAAAATAGAGCTATATTTTTACAGAACATGATAAACTTCTTCTAAGTTCCAACAGATTATTTAAAAGATGCCATCTATTTAAAAGATGCCATCACTTTTAAAGTATAGATAATTTCTAATGGTCCCATGAGTGACAGAATTTAAAGTGAAGTTGCAACCTACCATTCCATCATGTTTTCATGACTCCAGTAACAAACCAGAAGAGTAAAAAATGCACTAGACAAGGGCAGCAGCAGCAGTTCCTGGATGTACTCTTGGCATGTGAGGATCAGTATATCTATTTCCTGGTGTCATCTCAGGAGCAAGACAGGAGTATGCATGTCTTTTGTGGGCCAGCACTTTTCCCTGAGATACTCACTCTGATAGATTGCACCCGTGCTGCAATGAAGGCCCCAACTGGTCCATGGGGGGGCAGTACTGCAATAGGAAGGGCTACCATTCCATCAGTTACCAGGTACTGTGTGATGCATGCGTGTCTCTGCCCAGCATCCTTGCAGTGCACATGATTCCCATATCTGGCACAGTCTACTGCTTCTTCCTGCATGGTATAATGCCCCATGGTCATCTTGTTGGTAAGTAGAAACATATTTCTTTTTATGTCATATTTAAGTTGCTATTCATAATAAAATGTATTGCTGAATTCCAAAACACTTTTTTTCTTTGTTTTATCTCCATCTCCATCCCTTTTTCCTCTCTTTTTTCCCCTTTGTTTTCAGATGATTCTAGATATCCACTGGAGCCATAGCTCATGACACCAGTGAGAAATCCAAGTGGAGCTAACACATCCCTGTCCCAAACCCATATCGTCATCCAGATGGTCTTTGGTTTTCTGAAGTGCTATTTCAGGTGCATGGATGAGTCTGTGGGTGCCCTTCAGTATGACCCAGCTATTGCATGGAGGATATTTACTGCATGTTGCATTCTGCATAACGTGATCATTTGCCAGTCTGTTGGTGAAGTGACCAGTGCTGTCACTGTAGCTACCAGTTCCAATGCCACTATGACTAATAATGATCAGCAGTCAGCAGTAATAAGGGATCCCATGTGGCAGGCTTTTGTACAGCATATGGCTGCATAGGTAAAAAGCCAGTGTCTAGTCCAAAACTATGGACCATACATTCAGTTAGTGTTTCCTTTCTTGAAAGAACACATATAATATAATTGATGCATGCAGTGATATGTGTGGGTTGTGCTGTGTAGTATACGGTCTGCTGTTATTTCATAACAGTTACTCATATTATTGCTTGTAGAAGTCATGCCTGAGTGCTCACTGACTCCTGCTCAGAGATGTTATAAGGCATCTTGTAAGTAACCATCATTGTTTTAACTGTTTTGAAAAATAAATTCTTTAGAAGTGGTATACATATGTAAGCATGTACTGAATGTCCTCATTTGGTATAAATAGTAAAAGCAGTTATTTCAACTTTGATGACTTCATGCACTGCATTTGGTCTAGCAGATGGCTCAGAGGATTGTCTGGTAGTTAGCTTGGAGGATTAAGGAATTGTTAACAAGCTGTTTCCTGTGGTGCAAGGTTTGAGTCCTTCAGCTTCCATTGCCTAATTGTGATGCTGAGCAAGTTACTTAACCAGATACCACTCCTGGGCTGAGTCTGAAAAAAAGGTCCTTGGAGATCAGTTCTCTCATCTGGAAAATAAATATAAATAAAATGTATTGTATATATATTCAAATTTAATGTCAGATTAAAGTACATCATTGGCTGTGTTACTTCACATCAGATTATTTTACTTTGTCATAAATGATAATTTCATTACTTAATGATAACTTCAGAGATCATAATTTGTGCAGCGGTGCAGGTGAAGCACCAGTGGTGTATGTTTAAATGGCAGGATACACATTTTAATCCGTAATTTTCTCATTACTGTTTTACCAAGAAAAGTTGTCTACTAATACTTACCAGGTGTAGGTAACTGATAGCTGTAGGAATGTTAATTCATAGAGCACTGGTGTTAATGACTGCAATGTTCTGTTATGTCATATAGATTTCCATCAATAGTTCCCTGAGGTTCTAAGCAGTACTATCACAAATATGTAGTGCATACGGTTACAAAGTGTCCCACCTCCTCCCATATTCACAAAGATGTAGTGCATATGGTTAAAAAGTGTTCCACCTCCTCCTATATTTTTGATATACTCTTCCCCTTCTAGATAAACCATTCAACAGTCTTTATGAAGGTGAAATTGTAAGTAACAAAATTGTCAAAGTTAATTCACAGTAGTTCAAGATCAAATGAGTCATATACATCTAATAATAGGCTAGGTGACAGTGGAAGTGATTTCATGAAAGCTGTATGGTGAGTTGTTCCGGGGTCATGACCTAATTGATGTAGGTACCCCTGCAGATACTACATAGTTACATAGTTACATACATAGTTACATAGGTTAGTACTAAGCTAACTGCCCTTGCGAGCCATTTTAAGCCTAGCCAATTATCCCTTGTGAGACTCAAACCCTGCACTTTGTGTTTGTAAGGCAAACACTTTAACCATTAGGCCACCCTCCCAACCCCAACTCTGACAATGCTTCATAAACATGATTGTGACCTCAAATTAGAGGTTCTGGTAGGTATAGATGAACACTAAAGTCACCTGCATGAAATCTGTTGTGAGTGCCCCCATAATATTACTTTCCTGAGAAGCTCCTGGAGTCTTATAGGTTCATAGGTTGGTACTAGGCAATTGGCCCTAAGGCTTATACAAGCCTAGCCATAACAATTCACTGGCTCTTTCTTCCCACAATATTTACTTCACTGGACCCCTGTCTATGAGGGTGACTGATGTGATCCCTGGGGTGACTTTCCTATCTTCCATCCAATCATCAAGGTTCCTTTTGAAGAGGGCCAAAGAGGCGCTCTGCTTGACATGTATGGACAGTCTATTCCAGAGTCAGGGGAGTCTCTGGGTCAGGAATCTATCCCTCCAGCATGTTTTGTTCATTGTGATGACAAGGTTTAGATCCCTGGAGCTTGTGGCTCCGAGGGATTGGGATTTCTTTAAGTGTAGCATGTTCAACAGCTCTGGGTTTGACATGGCCTTGTATGTTAAGCAGAGATCGCCTCTGAGTAGATGATATGCGACAGAGTATAGCTGAAGTTTTTTCAGACGATCAGCATAGGGCATCTGCTTTAGGCCTGTGATTCTTTTAGTGAGGTATTTCTGTGGCCTTTCCAGTTGTTGCAGATGTCTTGAGAGGTACATACCAAATGGGGCATTGTATTCTATAATGGGTCTAATGAGGGATGAGCACAGTGGGACAATGACCTCCTTTTTACTGGATGAAAAGCCCTTAGTGATGAGGTGTGCCACATAGAAGGATTTCCTGACTGTTGTGGTGATGTGGTTATCGAAGGTGAGACCACTGACCACCTGTGTCCCTAAGTATCTTATCACACCTTCAGTGTTTAATGTACTGCCACCTATGTGGTAATTCACGGGTACATGTTTTTTTCCCAATGCACTATACATTTCTTGGCATTGAGCTTGAGCCCATGGCTCTGACACCAAGCATCTGTTTCTGTAAGGCCCTTTTATAAATATCCACATAATTTGTTGATTTAATAATGGCTCCCAGTTTGCAGTCATCTGCGAACTTTGTTAGCCAGAGTCCCTTAGTGTTGATCTGTACTTCAGAGAAGTAGATGCCAAACAAGAGCGGACCCAGGACTGAACCCTGAGGTACTCCACTTGTCATTTGTCTGGAGCTGGATTTGGAGTTGGCTACTTTTACAGTGTGGGCTCTGTCAGTAAGCCAGTTGGCAACCCATTGAGTGATGTAGGGATTAATGCCCAGCTTAGTTAGTTTATCTATGATTCCAGGGTGGGGGATGGTGTTGAAGGCCTTGGCGAGATCCAGACAGGCTGTGTGGACTGCCTTACCCTCATCCACAGCTCTGGAGACTGATTTGAAGAAGTCAGTCAGGTTCTGGAGACAAGATCGCCCCTTCACGAACCCAAACTGGGTGGGGTCTGGTGTCTGAAGGTTGTCAATGTCTTTGTTTATAAGTTCCATGATAATACGTTCCATGGCCTTGCAGATCAGGCTCGTCAGACTGGTGGGCGGTAGTTCACAGGAGCCAAGCTGGATCCCCCCTTGTGGAGTGGGATAACTGTAGCTGTGCACCACTCAGTGGGTACAAAGCTTTAGGTGAGGCTATGATTAAACTTAGGTGAGGTGCTAGTTCATTTTGTGGTTCATGTAGTACACAGCCTGGGATGTCATCTGGTCCCATGGATGCTGTATTCTTAGCTTTGGAAAGTGCGGTTTTTACCTGTGTGGCTGTTATTACCAGAATTTGGCAATATTTTGGTATTGAGATGGGCCCTCTAGGGGATGAGAGGGGGGTGAAGTTGGCACTGAAACGATCTGCCAGGATATTGGCAATATCCTTGGGATCAGTATATTTAATGCCATTCTGTTGTATCTCAGAGCAGATCTAAGCATTGCCAATTAGATTCTTGACATAGCTATAGAATGCCTTGTGGTTGTCTTGAATCTTTGGCAATTTTATTTTCATAGATTTTATGAGGAATCTCAGCTTCTTTTCCTCTTTTCTGCAACAAATTTCTTCCTTTTGTTGTAAACTTTATTTATGGCAGGGGACCACCAGAATGACTTCCTTTTTTTGGATGAGAGCGTCTTGGTTCTATTTGGGATGGCACAATTCATGCATGAGTGGATGTGCTCGTTCAGTGCCTTAGTGTAGGATTCAGCAGTCAAACTTTCAGTTCCTGTCTGCATGGGTGTCATGAAGTTTGTCACTTCTGACTTGAGTAGCATGAAGTTGGCTTTGAAGAAGTTTTTTTATGGAGGTTCACTTACTGGAGGGTGGGGGAGGGATGTGGATGTCAAGGCTGATTAGCTTATGGTCAGACCTGACCAACAAGGGAGTGACCACAGGTGTGGAGCATCGATTTCCCATGTTGGTAATGACCAGGTCTAGGATACTGGAGCCCCTGGTGGGACTATGGATTAGTTGATCTAGGGCATTGGAATTTATGAATTCCAAGAACCGTTGGGCAAAGGTGTTGGTGCACGAGTAGTTTTCCGAGTTAATGGCAGGGTACTTGAAATCACCCATTATTAGGGTGTTTGGTTGTATCTTAATATTTTCCAGTATGTTTAGAAAGGTGTAGTGAGAATCATGGGGCATGGTGGGGAATCTGTAGCAAGCTACAATTTGGATTGCAGTCTTAACTAGTGTTAGTTGAACCTGGAGAATTTCAGACGCATTGTGTTGGGCAGCTAGCCTGGTGATGTGAATATCCTTGGTGAATATGGACACTCCTCCACCTTTAGTGTTTCGGTCCTGGTTTGGTGGCCGAAAAGTGTGGTAAGAGTTGTAGCTTGGTATTGCAGGAGTGCTCTCTGGAGCCTTCAACCAGGTCTCAGTTACTGCACAGATATCAATGTTCTCCATTTTTAGGCGTGCCTCAAAAGAGTGCATTTTGAGGTTTAGACTTCTAGCATTAAGTAGCATTACCTTCAGATTTTTGCATGCTTGTACCTGTTACAGTGGTAGTTTTGTCCTTTGAACTTTGCCTAAAAAAGGCACTATAGGGGTGGCAAGAGTCTTAGTCAGTAACCTGAATCCCAGGGGCGACAGGTGCAGACCATCTCTGGCAAAGAATCATGGTCTGTCAATCATGTCGTCCCAGGCAGACAGATACTGGATCCCCTTTGAATGACACCAGAATCTTAGCCAATTGTTGAAGCCAATCATTTTGTCCTTATACTGTGGCATCATTCTGGGTGAAGGCAGGATGCTACTCAGAGCTAGGGTCATACCTGCCTGGGCCACATGATCCAAGACCTCTTCCATGTCTCTTTTCATGTAGTCCAGGGAGGTATGTCTCAAGTCATTCACTCCAACATGGAAAATGACAGAGTCATATTTGTACTTGTTGTGTAGTGACTTGAGTGCATGGGTTATGTGGCGGATCATGTGATCTGCTCCAATGGATCCAGACAGTAGCCAGTCCACTTTCCCTTCCAAGAGTGACTCCTACTTGTGTGATACCTCCTAACTTGTGCACAAATGTAGGCTGCTATGGATAGTTGGTGTGCCAACATACTATCCATTAGTGTGATCATGGCATTATCCCTACTCTCCACCATTTTAAGGTAGTGCTGTAAATCCTCATGCATGTCCTGGAGGGCTCTGATCTTTTCCAGCCAACTCTGTGTGGCAGTGCTCTGAGCGCTAACAATCTCTTTGGTACATTTGCTGCTGAGCAGCTACTAACTTTTGTGTTTCCAGGAGTCTCTCTAACAAATGTCTATGCCTGCTTCTTTTTTGTAAAGATTTCATTGTGGGTGTTGTAACCTCTGAATGCCTGCCATCATCAGCAAAGTATTTTTCTGAGTTTGGAGATACAGGTGTAGAGGTGCGTAACAGTACTTTCTGTATAAGCCTGAGTGTAATGTTAGCATGTGCTTTACTTTATGATGCACTCTCTCACTTCCTTCAGATTTACTTACATGTTGGGTGTGAGATCCTGCCATTAAATGTGGGGACTGCGTGCCACTTTCCTCAGGCTGCCTCATAAATATAACTATGTTTTCATCTTCATTATCACCAACAGCCATTCTGCTGTTGATATCCACCAAATTCATTGCTATAGTGGAACTGTGTGCTCCAGATGCTGACCTCGTAAAGATGATATTTGAAACTATTACTTATATTGAAATACCATACACTAATGTATGCTTATTAAGGGGGTATGGGGGGACACTTACCATGCACACTGACTTTACAGATATTCTGTGTTGATATAAAAGGTCCATCTAGTAATAGTAATTGTCATTTGCTTTATATAATCACTTGTTGTAAGCATTCAATTCTCTTTATGAATATATGGTACTGTTTTAAAACAAACCTTTATGAGCAGATGTTGATGACAGTCAGTGTCCACACCACCTCTGATTATTCCAGTGCCATCTTTGTCTGTGTCACACTGATCCCCAAGGATAGAGAGAAGGTCCCTCTCCCATAACTGGTATGAGCAATTGCATTCTGCCTCACCTTATTTCTGGCATGCCCTACCATATCATTTGTCCTCTTCTTACACTGTGCTAATGTGTGGTTTCTGCCACCCACTCCCTTAATGTTGAGGACAATTTGATTTCAGGCTTTTGTCCTGTCAACTTTTTTGGGCCCCCTTTAACAAACAGATATTTTCCATATATTCAAAGGGCTGCCATGAGGATACGAATTTCCGAATGGTTGAAGTTGGTCTGATCCCATAGTTTGCATTATCATTGCATATTTAAAAAAAATATATATATAAAAAGGCCATAGTCATGCACAAAATAAACTGGATGTAATCTTCATTCAAACTGTACAAAATGACCATGTGTGCCTGCCACCCTCCAAAAATGTTATGTGACACAAACCTCATAGCTATATACACACTGCACACTTCCCCATGCCCTGCACAGTCATGCACATGATTCTGTTCATGAATTATGCACACACCAGCAAGATACAAGCAGTGAAAATGTTTTAGTCCCTTTAGCTTTATAAACAGGTCAGACATATTTTCATCAACCAGAGAAGTTGTGGACAGTAATTAATAAAGAGATTTTATCTGGGAGGGTAAGAGGGCAAGAGGGCAAGGGTCAAGTGGGATAAGTTGATCCTTCCAATAGAACAAGGATGTTTAGGATTACCTGATTTGAGAGGATATTTTAGAGCTACACAGTTAAGGCTCATATATATATATATATATATATATATATATATATATATATATATATATATATGGTTCTAGGTCATAAGATCGACAGCCACTCTCACCGACAACAAAAACATCGACACCACATTATCGACAAACCATAAACACGACACCTCACATGCCTGACAAACAAGTAACCGACGGTCCACAAACACGAAACCCCACACACTGCACACACCACAATAACAACAATCAACTAACAAAACACATCCCCTTATCCAAAACCACACACAGAACACAAGCACACCAAAATCCTCACAAACCCACACTAAACCTCACACACAACTCGTCCAACCCTAACCCAAACCCTTACCCTAAGGTCCGTCACTATCGCACACTCAGCTAACCCGGCCTAACCTAACTCACTTAACCCACCCCTAACCCAAAAATACCACTACGACACTTACATAACCCGCCTAACCCTAACTCACTTAACCCGCCCTAACCCAAAAACTGCCACTACCGCACTTACCTAACCCGCACCTAACCCTAACTCACTTAACCCCCTAACCCAAAAAATACCACTACTGCACACTTACCCAACCCGCGCCCTAACCCTAACTCACTTAACCCACCCCTATCCCCACAGACTGTCACTATCCACACTTACCTTAGTCGCACCCTAACGTCCGTCACCACCGCATACTCACACAGCCTTCTTTCCAACTCACTATCCCTGGCGTCGGAGTTTTCATCCGTAGCGTCGGTCTTCCGAGTGTCGATCATCTGGCGCCCGCTCATGCGTTGTCAGTTATCTCAGCTGTCGATCTTCTAACCTACACCCATATATATATATATATATATATATATATATATATATATATATATATATATATATCAAGCAGAAAGCTATAATTCCAAGTAAAAAGGGATGATGATGAAGTGGGGGGGGGTCAAGAAATAAAGAGAGAGAGTGGGATTTTGGATGCAGATCCTTAAGGATAATAACAACAGTCATACAGAATATTATATTCATAAAGAAGCAGAATGTATTCTAAGAAATAAGCCAACACAAGAATGAAGAAAGGAGATTCCACCAATAGGGCTGAATGCAATTAGGTGTGCAGAGAATAGGCAAGAGGGGTTAGAATATACTGGAGAAAACTGGTAAAAGAACCAAGATATTGAGGACATATAGCTACAGAAAGAAAGGTAATAGAATGGGAAGAGGCCAAGAAGACATTCAGACTGCAGGCTAGCGACTGCCTTCCCTTTCAGGGATTGATATCAGAGTATAGGCAACAGGAAAAGGATCAGGGAATCCTAAGTGAAAGACCTGCTCTGGTAGAGATTTTAGTTGAATCTAGAACAGAAGCTGCTGTTAAAAAAAGGGATAGTTAGTAGGCATATAAAATATTGCATAATAACTACAGGAATCAATCACAGGAGGTTAAAAATTGGGAGATTGGATAAGCAATTCACAAGGCAACAATGGGAAGACATATATATGGTTCCCAAATATGCAACAAAGTCTTGAAGATTTACTATTTTTTGCTTGGAAGTGTTTGCATAGGTATTTTTATACTTCAAGCATACTCCAGAAAATTTTCTTCACGTAGATAGCAAATGTTGGAGGTATGATGGGGAAGAAAGAGGTAGCTGGGAACACATGTTCTGTCAGTGTAATGAGTTCGCAGATTTTAAAAATTACATACAAAATACTCTGTCAGAAATAATGGGTGAGCAAATGGGTGTAACTACGGTATTTATTTATTTATTTAGCTGGGATATGGGCTCTGACGTGCCTAGACATAGTAAGACTTTGTTACTTTTGTTACCAGCCAAAAAAATACTAGAAAATGGAAATCAAAGTCTAAACCAACTGTATCTGAAGTTGCAGATATCCTAACAGAAATAAAAGAACTGGAAATGGGATCTTTAGAAACTGGAAGGAACAAATTACATAGACAAATTGAAATTGTGGGAACAATCGATGCAAAATAATGTTTTAGAAAAGGAGTGAGGTTTTAGGGTAGGCAGGAATTGGGTCTATATCATATGTTCGAAGTTTTATAACTTCAGACATTAAAATATTGAATTTAAATGTTCGAAGTTATAAAACTTCGAACATAAGTAAATAAAAAAAGAAAAAACCCAAACCTAAAACTAACGGCTGTAGGCAGGGGTGCAAGCCCCCCTGCAGCCCCCACACCCCCCGCTCTTTAAATATACCAACTCCGAAACAGCAGTACAGTGCAGTAAGGGAAATCTTCACTTTACTGCACTATAGTGTAGTCTTGGAGTTGGTATATTTTAAGAGCGGGGGGTGCAGACGGGCTTGCTCCCCTGCCTACACTAGTCAGGTAAGCTCTGTTTGTTTTTTTTTTTTGTTTGTTTTTTTAATTATAAGTTCGATGTTTGAAACTTCGAACATTTAAATTTGATTATTTAATGTTCAAAGTTTTCAAACTTCGAACATATAATATAGTCCCACAGGAATTAAGCAATTTATGTAATGCTAGATTGATGATAATTATGTAAAAAAACATTTGTGATGTATATATAATGTTTATAACTGTGAACATGTTAATATGGTTTGTTTTCTTTTATATAAATGTATATCTGCCTACATCTTAAGTGATTATTCAATAAACGTCTTAAAAAAATGAGTCATGCACACATCAGTATTGTAGTCCAAAAAATGTCCACCATGCATCTTGGAGACATGGCAGTCTAATAATTTATACATTTATTTAACTTTTTATTTATTTGTTGCTTCATTCATTAAATTATTTAACTTTTGTTTGTCATTAAGTGGATTGGTTCAAGGACCCTTTTCAACCAACACACAAGCCAAAAGCAGGCTATCAACAGTACAGGTATATAGCTCAATTGGCAGTATAACAAACAAATTAAATCCAGCCAGGTGAAGTTATGGTATAGCATCAGTTGCAGTACATTCACATAAATAAAGAAAACACTTTTTTAACAGTTTCACTCTTCTGCCACCCCCTATTATTGTCATGTATTTCATTATTTTTCATTCATCTGTGACAGTTAGAAATCCCCCAGATGTATGTACATTGTGCCAAGAAACATTGGTACCAGTGCAGTACTCTACAAGTTAACGACTGTTTTTTTTTACCATGTAAACACAATCATGTCATCACAACAAAGTAATGATTTTCTTGCGTGATCACTAATCATTTGCAGTGTTGGTATACTGAAATCCCCCCTTCCAGCTTTACACCATTAATTAACAGCCATCATGACATGCATGTCATACTAGTAAAAGAAACATTTCCTTAATTTTACTCAATAGTTTTACCTGTTTGTAAGTGATCTTATTAAATTATACTATATATTTTTTATTTTCTTACTTTAAAAAGTCTGCAGTTTCCTGAGACATTTACTGACTAACTTGAATAATGGCAATTTAATATTGCAGTATTCAGATTTTCTGCATACATTTGAATCTATTTAGATTCTTTAAATGTAAATTAGAGTAATTTACCTTTATCTCTATGAAACACAGTAATAAGTGAATGTATACATCCTCTTTTAGGCATAAATTGCTCTGGGATACTCATGAACATGGACTCAGACTCCTGTGAACGCACTGTGGATGGTTGCGGACCATCCATAATTCATCTACACCTTTCGTAGCATGCAGCAGGAATACACAGATATGCACAGTTAAGCTGATGTGAAAATATTCAGATAAAACAAAATGGAGACTTATGCATTACAGTTAGCAATGCAATACAGTGTAATCACTGCTAATCTAATCTCTGAGACACCTTGTCAGTTCTACTCACTACAAAGTATATATAAACTGCTCATCAACCACTTAGGTAGATGTATTTATCAACTCTGAAACAAAAAAATGTATCCTTCATGATACAATGAAGGAAAGTATAACACTTGGGGTTTGTATTTTCTAAAGCAAGGTATACAAACACGGCCCTTGTAAGTACTGCATAATGAAAATAATATTTGCAGTTTTTATGCAGTGTGAGTCAAATTAGAATGCATTCATTAAAAAAACATGTCCATGACAAAGAATTTGTGATTAAACCAGATGTGCCATTAATAACAGGGATATACACTGCAAGAGACAGAACCCCAACATTACTTTACACTGCAACTGGTACAACCCCAAAATTACCTGAGTCCAAACACTGTCCTCCCATTGAAACATAAGCACTTTCCATAACATTGCATCCCTAAAGTGTGTGTAAACACTCCCCATAACATTTCATTCCAAAGTTTGAATAAGCACATCCCATACACTTTGAAATAAAAGTATGAAAAAAGACTACATATTTTATTTTTATTTTATTTATATTTATTTACCTGGGTAGTGCACTTATTAAGCAATTTCAAGCTCAGCCTAGGTGAAATACAAAATATTTCACAAGCCAAAGATACAGAAATGTATGTAATAACAGAGAAGTTTAGACTACATAGAAAAATTGAATATACATTCTTGTGAACAAGCACAGTACAATCTACAATCAAGCAGAGTGTAATGTATAATATATACATTAGTCTCTAAAGTGGGTTCATCCTCAGTGAATCTTGAGAGAGGAGAAGATACTCAGAAAGAAGATAGGTTAGGTGATATTTCCTGTGTTGAAGCAGGTGTATTTGGCTTGGATGAAGAAGTGCTTTTTGAGTTGCATTCTAAATTTGGAATAAGTCTTGATTTTCCTTAATGTCGATGGGGAGAGCTTGCCAAAGAGTAGATGCTTGAGAAGAGAAGGCATGTGCCGTGCTGTGGAGTTTGGTTATAGGGGTAATGAGAGTTGGTGTGGATTATGAGTATTATCTCAGGTTGTATGAGGAGATTTTACTTGAAGTGTAGCTGCAGGGGGAGTAAATGTGTGGAGTTTGAGTGTTTTGCACCTAAACGTAGGTTAGATTTTTGCTTTATGCTCAGTTAAGTTTATATGTGAAAATACTCTGATAAAACAAAATGAAGTCTTATGCATTACAGTTAGCAAAACAACACAATGTAATCACTAACGATCTAATCTCCTCTGACACACCTTGTTATTTCTACCCACTAAAAACTTTATAAAAACTGCTCATCAACCACATAAGTAGATGCATTTATGCAAGCCCCCCCCCAAAAAAAAATGTATCCTTCATTCTACAATAAAGGAAAGTATAACACTCAGGGTTTATGTTTCCAAACATATAGCTAAGGCAAGGTACACAAACACCTTCTCTTATCAGTATTACATAAACGAAATGTTTTTTGCATTTTTCATGCACAATATAGGTCAAATTGGAATGCATTCTTTTAAAAAACATGTGTGATAATGCATTTTTCATTAAACCAAATTTGCCAGTAATAACAGGTATGAACACTGCAACATGTAAAACCTCAACATTACTTGAGTCAGCACACTGTCCTGATAAGTAAGCGTAAGCACTTTGTCTAACACTGCATCCTCAAAGGGTGTATAAATACTCTCCATAACATTTCGTCCCAAATTTTGAATAAGCACATCTATACAATTTTAAAAAAAGTATGAATAAAGACTTCACATTGTATTTTTATTTATATTTTATTTGTATTTGTTTACCGGGGTAGTGTACTGATCAATACTGACTAATTTCAAGCAGAGCACGGGTGAAATACACAATATTTCACATATATTAAAAATACAGAAATGTAAGCAATAACAGAATAGTTTAGACTAATTACATAGAAAAAAACACTGTCCCTGGGATTCAGTAAACTCTATGTAGGCTTTGCGCGAAGTCTACATAGAGTTTACAGGTGTGCGAGGTGATGCATGGTGAGCAGCAGAGCTAATTACATATTCATGCCGAGCATCACGTTTAAACACAAATAAGCATGCTTTTGTGGATGACAACAGTGTTGCTGGCAAGAAAACCATGTAAAGCAACATGGATAGCAAACCTGTCTACATCATAGCACAGTTGGTTATCTTGTTTGCTCAGAATGCCACAATGATCACCAGGGTTTAACATATAAGTTCTCATAGCTCTCAACGTCTTAGTACAAGAAATCTGGAAAAGACCAACATAATGGGGACACAATGACCCAGAAACAAGGACAGATTTTACATATTTGGTATTATGAACTTAGAAATGTGCTATAATAGCAAGGTTTGTGTTCAAATATGTTTTCTGAAGGATGTGAAGTCTGAAACTCAAATGTATGCAATCATTTAGTGACTTCAGTCCTGGCAGAAAAATCACAAATTTTATAAGGAACAGACCAAAAGAATAAGGCAAAAATTGAACATTCTGCGAAAATCTAGACAGTTGAGAGGTGTGATAGTTATGTATATGGTCCAAACACAGTATAGGACAGTGTATGCAGTGCAGAGTATCGTGAAATCCCATTCCTCAAGTTCTGTACCAAAGTTGTATAAATGATCTGTAAGGGTACATGGACTGCCATGTTAAATAAACACTTAGGGGATGTGTGTATATTGAATAGGGACACATAGAAGAACTGTAGGAGGGTGGTACGGTCATGCAGCGGTTAGTGCTGTCACCTCACATCAAGAGGTTCACCAGTTCGATTCTTAGCTAGGGTGCCGTCTATGCAGAGTCTGCATGTCCTCCCTGCTCTGGTTTCCTCCCACATTCCAAAGAAATGCATCTGGAGCATTTCTCCCTGGGCCTCTGCTGAAAATAGGCTCTGTCCCAGTTGGACTTTCCCGATAAACAAATGTTAAGTAAATAAATAAACAAACACAGGGAAAGAAGACAGGTGAAACAACCTAATGTACAGCAGATGAGGGTATTGTCAATTGAAGACAGTTGTGGCAGCAATACCAATCACATATCAATATGGTGCACAATAGACTGCACAGCGAAAATGTGTATTATGTGACTGTCACACAAGATAACATAACAATTGGGAAGATGTCTTTGTGAGATAAGCATCCTTACATGAACAACGCAGAACACATCTATCAGGGATGTTATATACAACTAAGGTAGGGTGCATATTGTGAAGCTGTGCAAACTGATTTGCCTAAATATGAGTGTAATCTCAGCAGAGGTCTCCAGCAAGTAGGACACAGGTAAAGGATCATGGACAACATTAAAAGAAGCAACCACAATCATGGACAATATCAGTATAATACCATCAGTAATCCCATGTCTCTGATATAACATATGTGATTTAGCGTGATCAGAAATGGTTCTGCATAAACACACTTGTACAACTATTATGACATGTCTGCACTCTATCAGGGTAATCATGCAGACTGTCCTGGCATCGTAACATCTGCTGGAGGTGTTAGGAGGGGCACTGCTATACCGGCATGTAACATTATGATCAAAATACATTAGCTGACTGGTGTGCATAGCATATATATATATATATATATATATATATATATATATATACATATGACACAATCCACACTGGCATGAATGTTACTCATGCCATTAATGTTGTCAAACAGCTATGTATGTACTGTGTGCATCACAGGAACAAGTATCACACGTGCATCTAGTGTAACAACTTGGGGATTCCGTACCATCAGGCAGTAATGTTTATGCCACAAAAAGAATATTGTGTGACAGCTCACTGTGGCAAAGGTGGTACACTTCATTTACACATCACTGGAAGATGTGTAGTGAGGTACACAAAGAAGGGTGCATTGTACCCGGTTATTGGTGTGAAGAAGGTTGTGAAATGTAGACATATTATGACCTGTGATGTAGATGTTCTTCATATACTCAGTAGCTGTGTTACATATAAGGGAGAAGTCAGCACTGTACCGACATGCTGGTGGACATTCAACATACCATCTACCTTAGGACACAGGCCACATACCTGTAAGTCTGATTATATGGCATGATGTCTACATTATACATGAGTTGTGTGCTTGTTTTCATGATGTAATAAATCCCCCATGTTTTTGTGTCATTGCAGGTGTTGTCATGGTTGTGGCATCAGTCTTTGGTGTGTGTTGATGCTGTCTGAATAATACTAATATCACAGATGAAGTCAATGATTGCCCACAGTCTGTAGTCCTTCAGACAGCTGTTTGGACAAAGGATGTATATGTCATTTGTGGTGTATGTGACTTAAGTAATGGACAGGAAAGAGCCTAGTAGATAGCCCTGATGTACGGACCTGATCACTGGACCTGAGATATAGGTCACGTCACACATTTCAACATATATATAGATACCATGTATGCGATACAGTAGTCTCCCCACTTGGTGATATAGGTGTTTATGGCCACATCTGACAGTGTTGAGTGAATACCTCAGTGTGGATTTGTGTCAAATGCCTTGCACTTGTCAAGTTAAAAAGGATAACAGTGTTGTCATCATGCATGCCCTCGATGACCTCTTTGAGGACATCTACCAGATGTAACAGACATGATGTAGCATTAACAACTCACACAGGTCTGTTGCACACAGCTGGGATATTACTGGTGTCCATTTAGAAAAGGACCATGATGACATGTTAGTCTACCTCACAGATGAGGAGAGTCAGGATGTGTCTATACATGTATGCATTGGGTGCTGTCCCCCCAACTCACATGGAAGCATGTTGATGTACACCCTTCTACAGGAACATAGTCTCTGTAGAGGGTGTGTTGAAGTGTGCATTCAACTATGTTACCAATGTGTATGTGCTGAGTCACACAATAGGTGATCTGTGATGTTGTCACAGCCCACTGATTCTGTGTAATAGGCCTGGATGAAGGTAAGACAGTGCATACTGCCTATCTTGATCTGGCCTAGGGTTTGGACACAATCCCCCATGCAGATATCATTGAGAAACTCTCCAAGCTGGGGATTAACCCTTACATCACTAGATGATTAAGAAATTGGCTCACTGACAGAACACATACTGTGAAAGGTGGTGAATCAACCTGTACCAGTACAGCTGTCACCATTGGTGTACTACAGGGATCTGTGCTTGTCCCCTTAATGTATGGAATCTATTTCTTGACAGTTCAGGCTAAAGTATACCACCTTTGGCCTACTGCATTTGCTGATTCTTGCATACTGGGTGCAATCATTGAGTCCACCTATGATGATATACTAAAGGAGGGGCTAACACAGACAAATGACTTCTGACAAAGCCACATGGTCTACAAATAAATGCAATAACGTATCTTTATTTTGTCCTTCTGCAAAGTGGAATTCCCTGCAAATTACAGCACTGACAACAGTCCAACTATGCTGAAACGCAGTGATGCAAGAACTGGGAACACACTTAGATAGAAATCTGAACTTATGTCCACCCTGATATTGAAAGCATATGCTGTGCACATCATATTTCACACCATCGTATTCAGGTCTGAGGATTATATTACAGCACTGTACTCGAGCCTCATTAGAACATTAATAGAATATAATGTTCTCTTTTGCATGTACCTTACCAGACACATGCAGCAGTTGGAGAGACCACAAAGGTTTCTCACCAGGAAAACAAAGGACCTACAAACCATGCCATAACATATATAGACAGACTAAAAGCCATGTCACTTCAATCTATATTGTATAGGACAAGGCAACATCTGCCTGGCCTCCAGGCCAGTCTCTGACACTGTCCTGATGGGAATATTGCACATCCACAAACTAGATATAGCTGCTGACATCAGCAGTGTCTTGTGAGGAGAATATGGTAATAACAGCATCCCACATGCTAGTGTAAAAGGCTCACTGTAATGCCAATCAAGTGCAAAAACAAACACACACACACACACACACACACACACACACACACACACACACACACACACACGCACACGCACACGCACACAACCCAGTTGACTGCAGTGAGAACAGAACCCCTTCCTATCTAAGTGAACAAACTACAGAAATCTGTATTTAAGAGAAGAGCCACAGCAAAAGTTTGATTTGGACTGTATAAGACAGCATCTTATAGCTAATGACATTAACACTGTCTGGTGAGGAGAATATGGTAATGATAGTGTCCCATATGCTGGTGTTAAAGGCTCTCTGTAATGTCAAGCAAGTGCACAACCACACACACACACACACACACACACACACACACACACACACACACGCACACACACGCACACAGACACACACACACACACACACACACACACACACACACACACACACACACACACACACACACACACACACACACACACACACACACACACACACACACACACACACACACACACACCAGCTGTGAATATGAGAGAAAATGTTTAGATGGGAGGATGGCATGAAATGCATTTGTAAGCATGTGTAAGTTCCAAAATACTGTCAGTTCATGGGACTGCAGTGGTAGCTGTAGGATGCATACTTATGCTGTTTTGGATAGACACACCCAGACACACACAGTTGACTGCAGTGAGAACAACACCCCCCCTACCTATCTAAGTATACAGACTACAGTGCTCAGTACTTTACTCAAGCACCAAGGCACAAGAATGACTTTTACTAGGCTGCAGGACCACTTATAGTGGATGACATCAACATTGGATGTAGGAGATAAGATGCTGGAAGGCCTGCATAGGTTCATAGGTATATAGGAGGTTACTAGACTAATGGCCCTAGGGCCTTTACAAGCCTAACCATGTAAAAACCCAAGTACCTTTATTGAGCACAGTTAACTGGCCATTGTTAGCAGAGCAATTTTGTGATCAGCACCTACTGCCCCTGTCCATGAGGGACATAAGTGCCAATCTTGGGGTGAATTTACAATCACCCATCCAGTTGTCACATTTGCGCTTGAATAGTGTCATTGAGGAGTACTGCTCCACATGCAATGGGAGCCTATTCCAGAGGAGAAGCAATCACTGGGAGATATAGCTGTCTCTCCAGCATGTCCCGTTTATGGCACAGTCTAGGTTGAGATCCATGGAGCAAGTTATTCTTGTCCTGTTTGATTTGCAGATGTCCAGCATTTCCATTAAGGCATGGTCTGGGACTGCTCTGTAGGCCATGTGCAGGTCACCTCTCAGCAGCTTGTATGATTCTGAGTACAGTCACAGGGCTCAGTCTTTCCAAGTATGTCATGTTTTAGAGGCCCTGGATTCTCCTGGTCAGAAACCTTTGTGGTTTCTCCAGTTGCTGCGGGTGTCTAGTGAGGTATATACAGAGGGGAGCATTGTACTCAATTAGTGGTCTGATAAGGGTTAAGTACAGTGGAGCTATGACCTTTCTGGTCTTGGATGCAATGCCCTTATTTATGAGGTTCACAATGTAGAATGCATGTCTTACCACTAAGGACACATAGTGATCAAAGTTTAGATTGCTATCAACCTGTGTTCCCAAGTCTCTCACCACTGAATTTGAGCTTAGAGGGATACTATGTACATCATAATTAGCAGGGGTACTTCTTTGCCAAAGAGGACAATGACTCATTTTTTGCATTAAGTTTCAGTCTGTGAGTTTGGCAGCAATCATTTTTCTGTGTCAGCATATCTCTACTATGTTAACATTGTTGGGGGAGTCTATATGATTGCACCCAGTTGGCAGTCATCTTCAAACGTGGCAAGGCACAGGCCATGTACCTATACCTGGACTTCAGAGAAATAGTTTCCAAACAGTAGTGGGCCCAGCAGAGATCCTTGTGGTACTATTGGTGGAGGTGGACTCCCCAACTTTGACAGTGTGTGTTCTGTTGGTGAACCTCTTGGCTGCCTATCTAGTAATGTATGGGTTAATCCCCAGATGGGAGATTTTCACAATGATACCTGAATAAGGGACTGTGTCAAAGGTCTTGGCTAAATCAACACAGACAGCATGTCCTGTTTTCACTCATCCAGGGCTTTGGGGACATTACCAAAGAAGTCCAGTAGGTTTAATAAGCAAGATCTACCATTGGCAAAACCAAACTGGGTTGGGTCAAGAGTGCTGAAGGCCACTTATGACCCTGTGGTAAGGCCCACTAGGATTCTTACCATAGCATTGTAGATAAGGCTGGTTATGCATATGGGTCAACAGTTCCCAGGGTCATTTGATGGATATGTAGGATATGTAGGCATGTTCAACTATGAAGATAGTTCTAGGTCTGCATGTGACCAGACTGATGTGCATTGCATATGACACAACATTTGATGCTAATTTATGTAGTGTAGTTGATATATTTGTGAACAAGGCATTGTAAATATGTGATATATTGTTAAATAGGGCCTTCATTTTGTTATATTTCCACATGTAGTTTCATGGCATGAAGAGTAAGGTCTATATTAGAAGATCAACTATTCAGGTGATCAAATACCTAAACATCGATCTTCTAATATTGAACCTAAAAACGTCGAACATCCCAGGGAAACATGTCACGTGGCCACTAAAACAAAAAAATAACTTTACATCCAATGTAAGTGAGGGGCTTTGCCCCCCACACCCCCCAACGTGGGGGGCTGTGCCCCCACACCCCCCTAACTAAATATACCAACTCCGAGATCACGCTACAGTACACAAAACAGCAAAATCCGGTGATTTCCATTACTTTTCCTGTTTGCACATAGGTAAGCAATGCACAAATGTGAACTGCATTGCTAAAAGTCTGAGACTTAGTACTGACTCTATGAAACACACCTGCTGCTTAGCTGAATCTGTGGCAGCAGGTGTAAATGCATTAACACATTTATTTTAGAGCCCAGATGATACTGGGTTCACATCCAGGTGCATCTAAACAGTGATAATGCAATGACATTAATTCTTTATAATACATGTGTTGGCATAGTGCAGCTGGGTTAAGCGGCATTGTGTGGAGGTATCTGCATCATTGTAGAGCTGCTCCCCATCACTTGTCATTGGTGCATGATTCCAAACTCCGCTCAAACAAGAAGGCCTAAAAGTGAAGAGATCCATTGCTTTTACTGGTACTTATTTGTGTTGTGTGTGATTCAATTTTTGACCAGATCATAGATGTTAAAATGGGGTAGATGGGAAAGTGGTGAAATGGGGAACAAGCAGGTGGAAGAACAAAAGGAAAGCAATACAGGAATGTGCAGGAGGGAAGTAAGTAAGGACCATAGCTATCCATTTCTTCAACAGTGAAAACTGATAATATGTGCAGAATATTAGCTGAATTTGGACTGTCACCTCCAGACAGAGGGGTGACAACAATATAATCATGTTGTATAGCCAAATGGACTGAATCAAGTGTGTCAAGAAGACACACATGTGAAATGGATAGCTATGTATGGGACAATTTTGTTTTTTGCTTTTTGGGTTTTTTTGTGGGACAGGTGCCCATTTTTTTTAAGTTAGTAAAAGAGGAATGCTGGGTAAGGGAAGTAGGTACGTCTGGGTCAGGAAAGTTAGGTAGGTGAGAAAGCAAATGCAAACAAACAAGACAAGACACAGGGATGGTAAGAGACACAAAATGTTGGGGGCACATCATGACTGGGGTGAGGGAGGGGACAACCCAGGCTCAGGCCCATCAAACATGGATACAGTGAGAATAGAGTCATCACCCACTGGACTGTCATCACTGTTCCTTTACTCCATTGGTGTCTGGAGTGCTTGATATCTTCTCCTCCTATGTACTATGAGAGAGTGCAGCCTCTCTATCCAGCATACACCAATGGTACAGTGCACAACCCTACACACCAACCCCCGGTAGGTGTTGAAATTCCCACCCCTGCTACTGCTCCTGGAGCATACCACGGCACCATTTTTCTGGGAAGTACTACCTGAGGGCACAGGTAGTGCAGGGGCACAGAGGCAGTGCTGCCAGGTAGGGTCCCAGCCGTGCTGGCATCAGTGCTTGAGCAGATGGAGTGGGGCCAGACTGATCCACTGGAACTGTCCTACCTCACTGTGCTGTGAGGCATTTAGTGATCTGGAACACATGGATGACAAGGATGAAGACACATAACAGAAAATAAAAAAAGAGAGATAAGGGTTGGGGGTGAAAGAAAAAAAGAGATAAAATTAGTACCATCATATGTGACATACAATGCATCAACACAATTAAACAACTATTTTATCTGAAGTATTACATTTAAGTACACGTCCTAAAAAATACACACTATACCTACAGATTGCTGAAAGTAATCCCTGAAATGTGCATATATTGCACATATGCGTGTTCCAGTTATACATATTACAATTAACAGCATTTATGCCACTTGTATAGAGTTTAATTTAATGTAAATATTATTAAAGAAATGCAGTATTGTATAGTTGTGACTCATGGTATTTGAACCCACAATCTCTGACTACAATCTTATATTTGACTTCTATAAATCTGGTTTGTACTACAGACCAATGCATGCATATTTGCTTTTACAGTTAGGATATGCATGCTCAATTTGCTACAAATGTATAAAATACTCAAAAAACTATCTTTAACTTTTAAAGCTACAATAATACTTCTCTTGTGCTGCATTCACACCACTTGCTTCCATTAGTCTCTCCATTCTAGCAGCATGAGCCTCTCTACTGAACTCAAGTTCTGCATTAGCTGGAGAAAGGACAGAAAAGAATAAAAGAGCATTATGCATATGCATACCAGTCTTGCCTATATTTAGCATTCTAAGTATTAGAAATTCTCTCATTATCATATTTACACAGCTGTGAGATTTCCAGAGTTTCAAATTCAGTCAACCAGTGGTTGAGGGTATCCGTTTTGCACCTCTGTAGGTCATTAAAATGATATCTACACTGTTCTCCAGTGCATGGGATGCCAGTAGCACTGGATACAGCCTGAGCCAAACTGCTCCATGCCTCATACTTGTACTGGGAACCAGAATAATCACCCTGCAGAAGCCTTTAGCTGTGATGCTTTCCAGAAGTCCAATAAATATCCTGGACTCCTGGACATCCCACCTCTGTGCCCTAAACTGGGCAGCTTCCCCACTAACTCCAGACATGTCTAACACCAGAACTAGAGCAATGGCAACTAATGCTTTCCCACCAGTTCCAGTTATCACATTTACTGGTAGTGTGCAAACCCGAGCAATAATGCCAACTGCATTTGTACAATGTTAAGTGAAGAGCAGCAGTGCAAAGCAGATATGAAATAAATATTTGAAATAGGAAGGTTAATCTGACACTTAACCTTAGTTTGAGGGGTGTCTGCTGATGTAGGTAGGAAATACATATTGAAAATCAGAAGGTAACTGTTAGGTGATTTTAAGTTTGTAGACATGCACTGGGCGCATAAATGTCATGACCTGAAACATTTTTTTGGCTTTATACACTGATAAAATTGATTTTTAAAGTGTGGGATTCAAACCTAGGCATAAGGTACAGATCATTTTCTTCCACAGTGTTAATTTTCCATCTTTGTCACAGAAGAAGTGCTGCTCAGACATAGTCAGGAATAATTCATAAAAAAGCTGACAGATTGAGGTGTTACCCATGCATGTGTGTGACCTGACAAGGTTCTTGTATAAACATCCAGCTGTGTATGTGTCTTATGTAATTGTGAAGGACATGCAAGTCCAGATAGCAGAATTATACTGACATAACCCTTAGTCATACAACTGAAAACACAAGGGTGTATTACCCCTCATACATATAATTTATATTAGCTCCACTATCTAAAGTGTTACAAGTCAGAGTGAATATAATGGGAAGTGGAACAATAATAAAATCCCTGGAATATCCCGTATTAGAATCCTGGACCATGTATATGACAGTCCTACACTTACACCTGTTGCCACAAGAATGTTGAAATAACACTTATCTATTTTTCAGTTATAAACTGCAGTGTCACAACAATAAAAACACCCTATAGTGGAACCCAGGACCATCTGTACTCTAGTGCTACACTTGCACCTGCTGCCACAGGACTAGTTACATAACATTTCCATAACTTCCTACTCATTCTTAAGCTCTCTGTGTTAACCACCGCTTAGTGTGTTTGCACGGTGCCCAACAGAATTAACTGAATACATCCGTTTTCAGTTATTGGCTGTCTGCATGTGTTTCACGACTGCAGGTGTTGAGGAACTTTGCTAACTACTGTGCAATACCACTTAGTAGCATTGTATGATGGAAAGCAAAAATTGCAACAATATATTGTTTTTGACCTTTGCACTTTTACAGATGCCATGTCTGCAGGTGTTTTGCAGGTGTTGTGTCTGCTTCCTGTGTAATCCACTAGTCTGGGTTTGCACATTGCTAAGCATAGTGCAAATGAGGTAAGCACAGCCAAACATGACATTCATTTTCCCCATTTCCCTTGTTTGCACTAAGCCATGCACTATGCAAATACTGTCAAACAAAAAATAAATAAAATGGAAAATTAGTTGAAATGATGAAAAGCAGTATATGAAAACAGTATGAAATGTTTGTTAGTACACATGAAATATTTCTAGTAAAACCACAGCGGGCACCCAAAGAGGAAGGAGGTGATAATAAATAATAAACACAAGCCTGTAGGTGTAAGCAGCAGAAGGTTTAATCGCATAAAAGCCATACAATACAAAGCGTTTTCGTCCACACTGTACCTCCTGCCTCTTTGGGTGCCTGTTGTGGTTTTACTGGTTCTTGGTTCTGTGGCACCCTTTCCTTGGAGTTTTTGGATTACATGAAATATTTCTACATAGATATGGATTTTAACTCTCACTACGATGAACTTTCAGAACACAGTAAGGGTGCCTTATCCCTCTTTGCCACACAAACAGCTTTGCGGCAGGGAACTGAAATCATTCTGCAAACAACCAACTGCAACATCATCCACAGTACTAAGATACCACATAACAGTTATTTGTACAAGTATTAAGTTCAGATGTAGTGCACTGAGTAATCACACAACCATTTATGACTATTGCTTGCAAAAATGCAGCTCTGTCTTACTGCTGTGTGTTTGTTGCTTATTATTGTTTTATCTGACCAGTAATGTGAGAAATGCAGTCTGTGAGCCATTCTATATCATTGTTCTTAAAATGTGCGAGGATTCTAAATGACAATAATATACAGTTGTGAACAAATGAAGGGGAGGTTGGATGGTACTGAACAGAACCTGTGAATTGTGTGCTGCTTGCTTACATTTCCAACCCTGATACAATTACTTTTATGCACTTTGTAAGTCTAACCTGACACACCCACTGGAGGTAGGGCAGTCTGCATTGCTGCTGTATTTTCCTTCTCCCTACCAATAAATATTCACAGTTGCAATCCATTAGCAACAAACACTGAAGGAGTGCCTACACTATGTTTACATTTTATACATGGAGCCAAGTATTTGGGATTCAGTAATTCTAATGAGTTCATGCCTCATTTTCATCTTCACTATGCTAACAGCCCTGAATCTACACCATGAAAAAGTAACCGTGTAGCTAGGGAACCTGAAGACGAGGAGGCCTGTTTATGTGGAGAACATAAAAGAGGCTATTACTTTTGGATTTATCTGCACAAAAGACTACTGAACTGGAGAAGGTATGCTTGCATTGTTCAGCTATATACTACAGATGATGAAATATCATTTCATGTGTATATGTATGTATATCTATATCTATAGCTATATATATCTATACATATCTATCTATCTATATATATATACATATATATATATATATATATATATATATATATATATATATATATATATAGGTCTACTTCAAAACATCTAAAACCTATAACATCAAATTTTATAACATTGAGACCAGAACATCTAAAACCCAAAACATCTAAAACCCATAAAATCGAATTTCATACCATCTAACATTACAAATCACAAGAAAATAACATCCCCTCCACATATAATGACACCAAACTACCAAACACACTTTTTACTAAGTTTCTGAAGGGGGGCAAGTCACCCTGCACACCCTCCTTAATTAAATATACCAAATCCAAAATTGCACTACAGTCGGAAAAAGTTAATTTTCTAAACCCTCTGTATCAAGCCCCCCTGCAGAAAAGCAGTAAAAAGTGTGTTTGCTAGTTTGGTGTCATTATATGTGGAGGCGATGTTATTTTCATGTGATTTGTAGTGTTAGATGTTATGAAATTCGATGTTATGGGTTTTAGATGCATTGGGTTTTAGATGTTCTGGTCTCAATGTTATGAAATTAGATGTTATGGATTTTAGATGTTTTGAAGGGGACCCATATATATATATATATATATATATATATATATATATATATATATTGGCAAATGCTACTGTTATCTGCATCCATTACTAACAAGTGTACTGATGGCATGCACATGTTTGTCAGGGGATTTCACAGGTACACATGATTGGCAATAGCTTAAAATGGAATGTTCTTTGTTAAATGTGTACATATGGTTCAGGGACAGTTCACTTGATAGCACTTTTAGCATTTCACTGATGAATTATTAGCAAAATGTGTCATTTGACTGTTCTTTTGGGGGTGGGGGAGCAAAGCTGCATTTCTCTTTTGGCACAAATAAGGACATGCTGCTATTGTTACTCTCCCTTGTTTTGCATCCAGCCTTGCTTTGTGTGTAAATCTAATGTTACAACCACACAATTCCTGTTGTTCGTATCTCAGATATCTAGACAGTTTTATGTTTCTCCAGTGGGTAATACTGAAATGCTAACTTTTCTGTTTTATCTGGGAACACGTATTTTTTAGTTATGTGATACTTATTTATATTATTCTTCTGTTGTGTATTAAGACACCTAGGACTATGGCACCCAGGTGTCTCAATCGCAGAAAACCACCCTTCAGTGACCCTGAGAATCAAGTAATTGTGGAAGCTTTTAGGTGACATGGTGTCTTTCTGCTTGAGAGAGGATGTGGAGATATGTCAGACAGAATCCAAATTTGACAGCAGATAGTTGCAGATATGAATGCAATAGGCAGCTACAGCAGGACATATGATCAGGTGCACCACAGGGCTACTGACATGATCTCATCTGCACGAAGGACAGCAACTGGAGTGGGGGGGCTGCTGCAGATCCACCACTAACAGCAAATGAAGAGTTCCTGTCCACTGTCAGGGATCCAGACAGCTCCCAGGAAATCCAGAACAGCATGTCTTTGACATTGGTGCTACTGTTTCAGGGACAGAAAGTATGACCCAGGATGAGCTTCCAGGTAGGCTTATGTATCTCAATTGTTAAATACTCATTTATAGTAAAATATTTATATCATTATGTTAGTTCTGGTTAACAAGAAATTGTTGGGGGGAATTGAAGATTGCTACAGTTAACAACACATTCTTATTGATTACACATGTGCTTAGGTTGGACTTGTTCATCCAATTCTTGTTGAAAGTATAGTTAATGGACATATAAAGGAAAAAAATGTTTTACACTGTGTATTACTGTTAATTGTCATGATTTTGTCCTTACCTTTTGCTTAACTTCTTCCAGGACCAACCAGCATAGGGAGCCTACAATCATCTACATATGGTAAACCAAGCATTTTTATGTCAGTACCGATGAGCAGTTCAAATAAATATTTTGTTTGTGATGTTGGTGACAGGACTGTTGTGTGTATTGCTGTACTGTCTGTAATAGTGGCACCACTGTTAGTTTGTTAGCATACATTGGACTATAGTAGTTTGGGTATTATTTTTTTTCTGCATTTGTTGCTTATTATCACACAAGATACTGACAGTGGAAGCATGGGACTTTTATCACCTGATGTCAGAGTATCAGCAGACTCTGATGATGATGGTGGCTAAACAGAGGCACAATTTGGGGATGTAGAGGTTGTATCTGACACTGCAGTTGACATACAGCCATCTCCTGTAACTTCATCGGACACAGCCAGTAGGCCTACACCTACCCATTCCAGTGAGCCCTCAGATATTGGACAGTTGAAGAGTGACACGATTATCAGGGAAGTGTAGGTACTGTGTCTTCAGTGCCTGCTGATTCTGGATGTAGCCAAAGTGTGATTGAGGTGCCACGCAGGAGGGTTGTTAGTGGTGCTCGGAGAATGCCTGCTGTCCATCCTCCACCTGACCCGGGTGTCTTTTCCCATATCACTCAACATATGTGTAGGGCCATCATGGAGGCACAGGCACATTCCCTTAGGTCCTCCAGAGAAATGCTTAGAGTTGTAGATGTGGCACAGGCTGACATGCATGACTGCCTCCACCGTGTTGCTGATTCAATGAATCAGATGAATGCCATTGGAATGGGAGGTGTCTGTGATGGAACATCTGCTGGAAGGGGAACAGCATCCTCATGGGAGTAGGTCAGCCACATCATCTGCTGTTAGCCGATGTCACCATGTCTGGTCACACTTCCATAGTGGCTGTACTTCCACTGCTCCATCAGTGGTTGAGCGTCCACACCCAGACATGGCAGGCCATGGGGTTGTGGTAGTGGGTGTCCTCATGACAGGAGCTCATCCAGCAGACATCAGTCACATTCAGGTAGCAGCACTGCATCTGACTGTGGGTGCGGGCATGCCAGTGCAACTCCTGGCAGAGCCAGTTTTCATAGTTGGATAAAACAATAATAAATTACCACCTCTACCATGCACAGCTCACACCTGTGCGACACAGATCTAGCACAGAGCTTGACTGTGTTCATGCAGAAACTCACACACCAGTTTCACCTAGAGGACCCATACAGACACACACACACACACACACACACACACACAAACACACACACACACACACACACACACACACACACACACACACACACACACACACACACACACAAAATCGTTACATGGTTGTGTCTTGAAGCTTAAAGCTCATTTTGTCTCACTTGCCATTTGTTACATTATCCAAATGTCTGCTTGCTTCTCTTTCTTACTTACCCATACCCACAGACTTTTTGTGTCAGCCTAGACTTCCTGATTCCCCCCACCCACAACACAACACCCTTTGCAAGTGATGATAACTGTGCTATATCCCTGTTTTCTATCTTTTGGATTCAGGGATACATAACATTTGTAGCAGCAACCACAATAGAAGTTCCAATGACAGTATATGTAACAACAAACCAGATGGACAGCAAGGTTTTACATACACACTTTATTAAAACAAAAAAGAGCATAAACCTCTCTAGCGCCTCGGCTTAGTTGCCTTTACAGTGTATACAGATCAGTGTATTAGAAAAGATCCAATATGAATTTTATAATATATTTGATATTAAAAGTAACCTCCTTAAGATGGAATCAATGTTCATTTTAAAATTTGATACTTTGTCCCCCCAAAGGTCTTAACAATTAATGTAATTGGAGATGCTTGATTTAATTGGTTATTTGTTTTAATGTTTTATTGTTTAATGATTTGATGAGTGAATCTAATGTATTTAATGGAGTGTCTTGGAATGAATTACTGTACTCTGTAAAGGTAACTGAGCCGAGGCACTAGAGAAGTTTATGCTTTTTTTGTTTTAATAAAGTGTGTATGTAATATCATGCTGTCCATCTGGTTTGTTGTTACATACATAACATTTGTTTCTGATGCTCAGGATGCATAACTGACTTAGTGCTTAGTATATCGGCATTTGTGATGTTAAATTGGTCATTGTGCCTTTGACATATTTTGGTCTTAGAAAGTTAGACAGTTGATAGCATCAAACATTTTGTGTATCAGTATTGTTAATGATTTTGTCAGGGTTGTGAAGTCCGAAACTGATATGTTTCTCATTACTTTCTAACTTCTCTATTTAATGATTTTCCAGTACAAAGGTATGGTGCTAAACTGAGGGCATGCAGTGATCATCAGTACTTTTAAAAGGTATGACTATGTGACTCTTTGATGACGGAGACCTACTACTTGACAATAGACACATATAAGTCACATAAGTCTCTGCTGTCACATGTTAAAGTAACTTCTGTACAAATCACCTACATTTACTTGCTTACACTAGCAAGTAGCAACATGCAAAGATATGCCATTCATTTGTATTATTACACAATATACTCCATGTTCAACACTTACCTTGTAAATCCAGCAGTTGCAACAGTTTTTGTTCAGGGCTGACTCTGTCTGATGCTAGCAGTGCACAGTTATTACATGGGTAGGTAAAGGTTGTGAGTATTGCCTGGCATCAATGTTACTATATATATGTGCATAGAAGGAAGGTTTAGCCCCTTAGATGGTGAGTGAGTGTGCTATGTGTTGCCTCTTAGCCAATGTGAGGGCACATTTAGCATGCCTACGTCTGCCTACACCCATAACAGCTGCTAGTTCCCCTTCTGACTCCTCAACTGCACGTGGCTGTAATGACCTTGCCATTGGTGGTGGGATGTGTGCATCTTCCCCTTGTTGATCTTGCTGAAACTGTTTTCTCAGGATGATGTTATTTAGCATGACACATACAGGGAATATTTCAGTACATGTATACGGTTTTGTACAGCAGGGCTCACAGAGATATATCTAGGCACTGGAGCTGCAACTTCAGCAGCCCAAACACACACTCTATGATATTTCTGGTTTGAGCATATGCCTCATTATGGTGTTCTTCAGCAGGTGTGTGTGCATTTCTGATCGACGTGATCAGTTATGGTTCCAGTGCATAACCTGCATCCCCCCAGTAAATGACCCTGTAGAATATCCCCCGGTGAACATCTGATACATTTGGGAGGTTTTACAGATGTGTGAGCAATGGTTACTGCCTGGGTTGCCAGCACACACATTCAAGATGATTCCCTTGGCACTACGCATGACTTAACAGCTAATATAGTGGAAGTCCTTTTTATTTATGTACAGCCTTCCCTGTTACCCAGGTGGTGCCTTAATTTCTACAAGTGTGCAATCTCTGGCACCCAATACTTCAGGGTAGTGTTCTACTGGGTAGAACTCCTGAATATTTCTGGCCCTGTCCTCAGGAGTATGGGGAAAATATTTGTGGTCACTGGCATGTTGGAGCATAGCATTCAGGAATTGATGGAGGATTCTGGATGCTGATGCCTGTGACACCCCAACATGTCCCCTGTTGGTCTTTGAAAGGTACCTGTAGCTAAAATTCTAAGTGACACACATACTTTTGTCTCCACTGGTATGGGTTCCGCTCAGTTTGCCCTGGGTCTGAGTTGAGGACGACAGAGGTTGTTGAGTTCCTGCAGTGTGTCTCTATCCACCCTTTAGCATTCTACAATTTCCACATCATGTAGACTGCGATAAGTTAGCTAGGGTCTGAAAACTCTACTCCTTCTTGGCCTTGGTCTATTAGCAGCAGCAGCAGCATGGACTTGGTAGCCCCCTAACATTGTTTTCCTGTAGATTCCTTTCCATAGCTGTATTCCAATAGGTTTTGGAATTCACAGGGAAAACCAGCACTGAGTCTACAGGGTACATTACAGCTTGTTGAATAGCTCCTCCATCTTGGATTAGTTGATTAGCATACAGTTCAGCTGCTTATGCTGTAATTAGCATGCAGTGGTGTTTACGCTGCTCTACACACCATACACACAGTGCATATAGTGCAAATAAACTGTGTAAGCTATTGAATCTGGCCATGTACATACGTAACTAATTTCGGGATAAACCCAAGAAGAAATACAAAACATCTCACAAACAAGAAATCGCCTAGTAAAGACACATGTATGTTGTTCCAAAAAAACATTATACCAGTGAGGTACTTTATGAGTTAATGACTTTTTTTTACCATGTTTGCACAAATCTCTACATTGCAACAAAGTAATGATTTTCCTAACTGGTCAGTAATCATTTGCAAAGTTGGTGTACTGAATTCTCACTTCCAGCTTTAAACCATTCATTAATAGCCATCATAACATGCACATGCAATTAGTAAAAACAACTTTTTCATTATTTATCTCAATAATTTAACCTATTTGTAAGTGACTTATTAAATTATAATATTTTTGTTATTATTTTCTTATTTTAAAAAGTCTGCCATGTCCTAAGACATTTGTCACCTAATTTATATATTGGCAAGTTTATACAGTCGTATTCAATCTTTTTGCTTAAAATTGGGTCTATTTACATGTTTTTTATGCAAATTAGGGGCTTTTATATTTATCTCTATGAATCTCAGTTTTCTATATTGGGTGTAAATCACTCTGGGATGCTAATGAATGCAGAAATAGACTCCTGTGAACGTGATGAGAAAGGCTGCAGAGTTCACAGTCATCCACAGTGCATTCATACCTTTCCTGGCATGCATCAGGAATGTGCAGATATGCTCATTTAAGCTGATAATGTGAAAATATTTAGATAAAACAAAATGTAGTCTTATGCATTACAGTTAGCACAGCAATAAAGTGCAATCGCTGCCCATCTAATTTCCTCTGACACACCTTGTCACTTCTATCCACTAAAAGGTTTGTAAAAAAATGCTCATTAGCCACATAGGTAGATGTTTGTATGCACTGCCCAAAAAAAAGGCATCCTTGATGCTGCAATGTAGGACAGTATAACACTCAAAAGTTTATACTTCCAAAAAGATAGCTAAGGTAATGTACACAAGCAATAACTATTACATAATGGAAATGATTTTTATATTTTTTATGCACAATGTAAATCAAACTAGAATGTATACCTTAAAAACATGTCTGTGGCAAAGCATATCAGATTAAAACAAATTTGCCAACAATAACACGGTATACACTCAACACGTTGAACCCTAACATCACTTGAGTCCAAACATTCTCCTGCTAAGTAACCATAAGCACTTCCCTTAACATTTCATCCCAAACGTTTGTATAAACAATTCCCATAATAGTTCATCCCAAAGATCAATACTGACTAATTTCAGGCTCAGCCCAGGATGAAATATGAAACATCTCACAAACAAGAACACACTGCAAAAGGTTGCAGAAAGCTGCAGAGTCAGCAGCTGGCTACAACACATCTACAACTTTCCTAGTATGCATCAGGAATGTGCAGATTTGCTCATTTAAGCTGATATGTCAAAATATTCAGATAAAACAAAATGGAGTCTTACATATTATAATTAGAGCGATGTATCACGCTGGGCCAGGAATCAAGGAGCCTGACTCCTCACCACTGACACTGGAGCGGCACGTGCACTTAGAATACAAATGGATACACTCAGTATTTCCAGATACAGACCTCTCTGCATCAAACACAACTTCCCTTAAGAGCACACAGGAACACACTCAGCCCAAGAGTCTGGATTTCTCTATATCTGTCTCCCTCCAGTTCCCTAATAAGACTCTCCACTGCTACAGCTAGGTCCTCAGTCAAGTGTCCAAGCCAAGTCCTCCAGCACCCTCTCTGTAAACACAGTGCTTCGTGTCCCTGTCTCAAGTAGCTCACACACACACACACACACACACACACACACACACACACACACACACACACACACACACACACACTGTGAGATTTGATTTTACACACACACACACACACACACACACACACACACACACACACACACACACACACACACATACACACACACCTGGGAAAGGCTGCCACAGTTTTACCTGCTGTGCCACCTTCTACCCAGAGTATAAGGTAGTTATCACTGTCACCAGACACTCCACAATCATCTACTCTAAGGCCCTTAACAAATGCTGTCCAATTACTCTGTGTGATATTAATGCTAATACAAATGGTAATAGTTGACCGAGACAGCTAGGCTTTCAGGAGTGGCCCACACAGTGTCACCAAATAAATGTAAGCACTCTCAAAGGTTAAATAATTTCTACAAGGCCCAGCCACAATAAAAGATTTAAATGTATTTAATAATAAAAATAAAAAAGCATGAAAATAATGAATATATATTCATAGTAACACATTTAGAATCTAAAATAGAAAAAACACACTACGATGGAAAAAGGATGGACAACTCTCCTAAAGTCCTCAGGCACTGCAAATGAAATTACCAGTCACAAAAGTAAAACTGGACGATAATTTATTTAAGCTCCACACGAGCTTTTCGTCAGTTCAGTATACACCAACTTCATCAGAAACAAAACGGAAACAATGTCACAAAATAACAACCCCTTATATATATGCCCCTTACCTCCCAAATGAAATCGCATTAAGAATGTAACAAGTAAAAAATGTGCTACAAACCCACAGTTGCTCTAATTACACTTGAACCAAGTAAGACATTTAAATTCAACAGATTAGTTGACTTGGATACAGTGCAAAAAAATGCCAGTGCTTTTTTAAAGAATACTTTCTTAGAAATAGCTAATAAGCAGTAAGATCCAGAAACAACCCTTTAAAATCGTTACTTCCTAAAAAAATATATATATATATATTTACTATAGACTACATACAATACAAAGAAAATATATAGAAATATATATAATAAGAGAATTAAAATAATCTTACAAAGTGGTGGAAATCATTGCTTCCTGAACTAGCATAAGTCACATACATAATACAAAAATTAAATATATAAACTATATAAAATACTATACAGTTATAAACAAACTGGTCAACAGTAAAGCCTGTTAAAATAATTGAAGATTCTGACACCTAGAATTAAACTGACCTCAAAATTACCACTAAAGAAAACTACAAAACCTTAAGTCATTCATAACAACTCTACACTGAGGGTATATATATATATATATATATATATATATATATATATATATATATATATATATATATATATATATATATATATATTCAAATTGACAAACCATATTAATAAATGACTCAAATGGATTACTTTACTGTACCTACCTATTCTATTTAATATTTGGACTTACAGTAAGAAACGCTAAAAGACAATTGCATCATCTATTTAAACTTTTGAGTTTCAACATACACACTATAGGTAACCTGCCCAGTTTTATATGTCGGTAAAACAGACAGAAAACTACAAGAGCGTATTTATGAACACTTGTACGCTATTAGGAAGGGAAAGTTGGAGAACGCTTTAGCAAAGCATGTTATAGAAAATCCTTTACATACATTTTCATTTGTAGCCATTGACCAAGTCCAGTCGGATGGTAGGGGAGGATCAGATTCCCTCATCCTTGAGGGCAGGGAACTGATTTGGCAATTGAGATTGGATGCCTGCCACTACCCGGGCATCAATGGCAGGTTATCTATAGTGTGTATGCTGAAACTCAAAAGTTTAAATAGATGATGCAATTGTCTTTTAGAGTTTCTTACTCAAAGTCCAAATATTAAATAGCATTAGGATAGGTAGGTACAGTAAAGTAATCCATTTGAGTCATTTATTGGTTTTTCACCGCTGTGGTGGTGCTGTGGTAGCGTTGTCGCCTCACAGTAAGACACTGTCCGGTTCGATTCTCAGCTAGAGCGTCTTCTGCGTAGAGACATGCGTGAATGGGTGTACCTTCGTTGAAGGTTGTGCGTCAGGGCTGGTAACTCGGCATGTAAAAATCAACTACCAATCATTAGCAGACCGGAGTTCCGCTGTGGCGACCCCTAACTGGAAAAAGCCGAAAGACACAAACATTAATATGGTTTGTCAATTTGAATATACATACCCTTAGTGTGGAGTTGTTATGAATGACTTAAGGTTTTGTAGTTTTCTTTAGTGGTAATTTTGAGGTCAGTTTAATTCTAGGTGTCAGAATCTTCGATTATTTTAACAGGCTTTACTGTTGACCAGTTTGTTTAGAACTGTATAGTATTTTATATAGTTTATATATTTAATTTTTGTATTATGTATGTGGCTTATTCTAGTTCAGGAAGCAATGCTTTCCACCACTTTGTAAGATTATTTTAATTCTATTATTATATATATTTCTATATATTTTCTTTGTATTGTATGTAGTCTATAGTAAATATATATATATATATATATATATATATATATATATATATATATATATATATTTTTTTTAGGAAATAACGATTTTAAAGGGTTGTTTCTGGATCTTACTGCTTATTAGCTATTTCTAAGAAAGTATTCTTTAAAAAAGCACCGGTATTTTTTGCACTGTACCCAAGTCAACTAATCTGTTGAATTTAAATGTCTTACTTGGTTTAGGTGTAATTAGAGCAACTGTAGGTTTGTAGCACATTTTTTACTTGTTACATTCTTAATGCGATTTCATTTGGGAGGTAAGGGGCATATATAAGGGGATGTTATTTTGTGACGTTGTTTCAATTTTGTTTTTGATGAAGTTGGTGTATACTGAACTGACGAAAAGCTCGTGTGGAGCTTAAATAAATTATCTTCCAGTTTTACTTTTGTGACTGGTGATTTCATTTGCAATGCCTGAGGACTTTAGGAGAGTCGTCCATCCCTTTTCCATATATTCACAGTAAATCAGAGAGTTCAAATCACAGGAAATATTGCAAAGAACATTAATGGACAGACTCAAACAAAAAAAAAAACAATATCTAAACTAAGCTTCCCTATATTCCTGACTGAATCTAGGAGAATTGGTCTATATTACATTGTGGAAAGCTGACAATGTCGAATCTTATATTGTCAACACGACAATAGCGAATGCTTAGAATATTGAATGTGTAAACAGAAATCTCCATAAGGGGAGATTTCCATTTACTTCAATGTAGTGCGGTCTCGGAGTTGGTATATTTAAGTAGCAGGGGGGGTGAGGGGCACAGCACCCCATGTGGGGGTGCAGGGGGGCTTGCCCCCCTGCCTACACCCTTTAGTTTTATTTTTCGTGTTTAAAAAAATGTTAAGGATGATTTGATGTTTTACTACTTTGATCAGTAGTGATCGATGTTCACAGATTCGAAGTAGTAAAACTTCGATCATCAGATATAGACCAAGGAGAATTACTATTTCCTAATAAGTTACTTGATAAAGCAAGGCACAATGAAATATGTGAGCAGTCTTTGTAGTCAGCTTCTCCAAAACAGAATACTCCATCTTCAGAGATTACTCCTTGTAAATATAATATCCAAGATGGCTTGCAGAATGACCTCATCTGGTTACCTAACTCTAGGTTCTCACAGTAACCGCCTCTGAATCTGAGACAGGAATTTAGCATAGATGGCTACAATACACATCTTAAATGTTTATGGCAGTGATTGGGGCTTCCCCTCCTTTTACTGAGCTAATGAACAAAGGCTTCTTTCAGACTCGCTGTCTCTGGTCTTATTCAGCACTGTGGGGTGACATTTTAATAGTTTAACAGCTCATTTATATTTCTCTTATTTTTATTAAGGTAAGCTACCTGGTTAACCTCTGCTGTCCCAGTCCCCTCTATTAAACCATATACATTTAATTCAGTTACAATAATACATATACATTTCTTTTCATTCCAGCAGAGTGCATTTTTGATACATGTTAACACAAGCAAACCTCACAAATACATTTTTAGCAATAGCATCTGTACAAATCAGTTTGATATACAAATGACATATAATTATTTACAAAATTTCAGCTAGCTGTGTTGGCACAAGTCGTACATCTATTGCCCTACTTCTGGCATGGCTGGCAGTATGTCCTATCATCACAATTAGCACAGCAATGCAGTGTAATCAATGCCCATCTAATCTCCTCTGACACACCTTGTCACCTCTATCCACTAAAAAGTTTGTAAAATCTGTTAATTATCTACATAGGGAGATGTATTTATGCACTACCCACCCAAAAAAGTATCCTTGATACTACAATGAAGGAAAATGTAACACTCAGGGTTTATACTTCTAAAAAGATAATTAAGGCATGGCACACAACCACTGGCACCTATAACTATTATGTAATATAAATTATTTTTTTTTTATTTTTTATGCACAGTATAAGTGCATCTCATCTGTTCAGCCACCTCTCCATCTGAACTACAAATCTTAACCCAAAATACATTTAACACTATTGAGAACTGGCTCGCCAACCAATGCCTACTACTGAACCCCAATAAAACTAAACTTCTACTCTTTACCCCCATTAGTAGACCTGCCACAATTTCATTCTCTGTCCCGTCTAACAATGGCATCACTATCTCTCCAGATCAACACACTAAACTTCTAGTGGTTATCATAGACAATAATCTCAAATTTGACCTACAGGTCAACAAAACCATACAGACCATCAATACGAAGCTTGGATCACTGCACAGAAAAAAGACACTCTCAACCCCACTGGCTAGGACTGAAATCGCCCGATCACACCTACAATCTACTCTTTTATATGCCTCACCTGTACTCTCAAACCTCAATAAAACTGAACTAAGTAAGCTGTCCCATACCTACAACCATATTGCCAGATTCGCCACTGGCTCCACCTATAGAACCCATCACTGCCAGAACCTGAAACAACTAGAATGGCTTGAACTGCCCAGCTTAATTCAATTCAATCAACTCCTAATAGCACACAAAATTCTGTACCACCCTAAAGATATCCCCTCTCTTATAAATATTATTAAGCCATATAGCAACCTGAGATCCCTATGGTCAGCCGGCAAATTACTGGTCCAAACCCACAAGCTAATAATTCAGTTGGTGAATCCCTGTTCACCAACTTTGTTGGCAAAACCTGGAATGCCTTGCCAAACTATATAACCCTACAATCCTCCAAAAGTCTCTTAAAAAAAAACTCAAATAGCATCTCAAATTGAACTGGCTATGCCCATGTAACAACTCAGATTAAGGTTATAAAACAATAGCATAATCAGTAATTATAGCATAATCAGTAATAATCATAACATCTATCTACATCACCATGCTATGTAACCAATCTTACTTGTAATTGCGTCTGTCCATGAGAACTGTGAGTCCCTACTAGGGACTAACTGCGAGTTACAATCTTACTTGTAATTGTGTCTGTGCATGAGAACTGTGAGTCCCTTCTAGGGAACATTACTAAACCAATGTACATAAGATATATTATCTCTTTGTTTTTATATATTCTAATTTGTTTTCTAATTTCTTATGTAAGCTTTGTACGTCTTTCCATGAGAACACTTCTAAACCAATGTACATAAGGTATATTACCACTTTTTTTATATATTTTAATTGTTTTCTAACTTCTTGTGTAACCTTTTGTATGTTTGACTATGTGGAGCTTTTCTCCCCGGGCCTCCGCTGAAAATGGACATGTATCCAGTTGGACTATCCCAGTAAACAAATGTAAAATAAATAAATAAGTCAAATTAGAACATATACATTAAAACAAACGTGTCTGTGACAAAGAATTTTGGATTAAACCAAATTTGCCAATAATGACAGGGATATACAGTGCAACTTGTAAAAACTCAAAATTACTTGAGTCCAAACACAGTCCTGCAAAGTTAGCATAAGCACTTCCCATAATATTTCATCCCAAAAGTGTGTATAGACACTCTCTATAATAGTTCATCCCAAAGTTTGAATAAACGCATCTCATGTACTTTGAAATAAAAGAATGAATAAAGACTCCACGTATTCCATTTTATTTCAATAAATATTTTTAAAAATAGAAATGTTTTAAAGTAAGAAATTTAATACTGTGTAACCTGATGTGGTTTCCAATTAGTGTATTTTGTCTTTTGTCTCTCCCCATCTTTTTGTTTTCTGTTTTTGTTATTTATTTATGCATTCCATTGTTCTTTATTATTTTCTTCCTCTCCCATTTATGTTCATTTTTCTGCAGCGACAAAATCCCTTGGAGTTACCCAAGCAAGTGCCTCCCTGGTTAAGGATTGCTTACCCTCTGACCATCTAGGGGCATCCTCCAAGGGCCAGGGCACTGGCATCTGTTCTGCAGACATCCCAGCACATGGCAGCCTGGAAAGCCTTATAGAATGGGACCTTCAGAACTTGGTTGAGGACATGGTGGAAGAGATAGTTGTACAGAGGAATCAGCCAGTTGAGACTTTGCTGCAGCATGTAGAAGACATTGTCCCAGTTGGTCCAAACCACTGCACCACTACAGGCCCCTACCCCTCAACATAGGAGCCCTCCATTGTCCCACCATCTGGCAGTGAAATTTGAGGCTTTGTGGGAAGGGGCTTCTGCAGGTGTTTCAACCTTTCTTTCCTTATCCTTTCACCTACTTCCCCTTACCTATTTCCCAGCCACACTTCCCTCTCATATAAAAAACATTTGAAAAAAATAGGAGATCTATCCCCTAGCAAAACATTGTTCCCCTCCTCTCCACCTCCTCTAGTACAACCCTTCTTGATGTTTTCCCTTCTGTGTTCCCCTCTTGGTTGTGCCTTCCCCTTTTCAAAGTTTCCTATTTCATTCTTCTGTTCTTTAATGAAACTACCAAGATGTGCACAGAAGGATACCCCTATATAAAATATATTAAAACCTTTTGTTTTTTTTAATGTCAGTAACAAAAGCTGCACAGTCAACAACTTGACTCAAGTATTTTAAACATGACAGCACATAGCCGTGTCCATGACTAATAGCCAGATATATGCAAAATACTATGAAGTAATAATACAAAGCTTACAGTTTTTGCATATTCCTTTGCATCTGCTTAACCCTTGACTTTAGATACTTTCTGCTATTGACGTAAGTGGGTGTGTTCTTCAAAATATCTTCATTTTTCCTTCTTCGTTGCAAATGCGCTTAGCTTATTTATATATAACTATAGCAGCACTTCTCACTCATAACCACTACGTACATATGAACTACCAGACTATGAATACCATCCATTGAATTCCAGAGTTTTCATTTTGTAATACCCTGGTATTATCGTATATCAGTCTTCTGAAATATTTATTGTTATAGCAACAACATAGAAGTAAACAGTATGAAATGACCCCTAACTTTAATTCTTGAAACCTCACAAACAACTGCTGAAAAAAATGAATATTAAAAGTCACGTAATGCACATAATGAGTGAAAACAGAAACTAAATTTCAGCATAGAACATGTTCACTATTTTAAGCTGCACAACTTCAGTGTTATCTGGAGATTCTGTGATCACCAAATAATTTTTTATATAGGTACAATAAAGCTGTACCTCAAGTATGAAAACTAGGAGTCATTGGCCATCGACAGATCTTGGTGACAACATGATTTCCATCAACAGCTAGCATACTTTAAAGAGAAACACATTGCTTTTGAAGCTGAAAAGGGAGAACACTGGAAGGAAAAGGAAACACAGCCCTACCAATGGGAAGCTCTCACATCTGGAAGTGTACAAGTTTTGGTGGTTGGATCTTCACATCCAGAAATGAATTTGTGATTCCTCCTAAGGGACAGCAGTGATTTTTTTCTAGAATCAAGGACCTGCCACTGCTAAAGAAACTTTCAAAAGTGTCTTCAGCAAATTTATTTCATTTTTTTCCAGAAACAAGTTTACTACTGTCACAGTTTTACTGGAATCTCAGATAGATTCACACTGCAAAAAAGTAGGCACTAGACACTAACAGCTACAAGACTGTAAATAAATACAAACCATCACTGAACTGAGAATGGCCCTTCTCAAATGCAAGATGTCTTAAGTTATTGTGATATGTGAATTATTTGCCAAATGTCTTTGTTATTAATGTTACAAAACTGGTGTTACTATTTCATGGCTTAGATAGCAAGACAATTTTATTGTCTGGCAGTATTACCTGCTGATTTCATTAGCTCAGTTCTGCACATTTTGTGATGATTATTGTAAGCGTGCATTTCAGTAATTATACTTAATAAGATTGTTTTAAATATCACGCTTTTAAGTTCAACATGAGGAACAGTATGCACAATTAATTGGAGGCTGCAATAAAATGCTTAACATCAATATTGGCTAGGTCGACTTGTTTTATATAAAGGTGGATTAACTGGCACCCATAAAAGTAGATGATATAATTTAACTGGAACTTTATAAAATGATATAAACATATAAAACAGTACAGTGTTTTGATTAATTTATTTGACAATAACTCAGGGGACACTAGCAAAGCACATGCTATCCATCATAACTTGGACACTAATAAAATGCTGACAAGAATTTATAAAATGGTAGTACAGAGGGTCAAACAGAGTTTTATGTATGTAGCAGTTAAACGACAAACAGACTGTGACATGGGAATTACTGCAAATCTCTGGAATTTAATATGGAAAAGTAATAAGAAACTTCAAAGTTCATCATGGAATTATACCATATGAAAAACATTTTTCTATGGTAATTTAATGCCAGTAATTTTAAATAGAATACATGTATATCTTCAAAATAGATGCCGAAATGGATGTTGAGTTATTATGCAACTACTTCCTTTACTGCTGAAACTGTTACAGTACAGAGATGTGGTGACAGGTAACATTAAATTGTATAAGCTCAGTAGTATAGCAGGAGGTACATTTTGCACCACTTAAATGTATTTGGTGGGATTTGCCCCTAATCAACTCTGAGGTAAGCAGGGGTTGCTAATATTGGTCTCAATAACGTCTAAGAGACTCATTCTGGAAATTCAAAACTCTAAAAAACTGTTGAAGTGGTGGGAGCTGTTTGTATAATTTGAAGGCTGTTTGCATACTTTGAAGAGCTGTTTGTATAGTCTGAAGGGCTTTCTCATGTTGCTCATAGCAAAGCTGACATAAACAGGACATTGAGAAGCTGCTGTATAAAAAGTGAGAATTAATTTGCTGATAACTACAATTTTCATTCATCTACACTTAATATTATTTCTCACTATATAGTATGACAGATGTAGAACTTAAGGAAAATGACAAACAATATATAGAGTAGAAGATATAGCATGGGACAGCTTAACTGAGGACTTCGGATGAGTGAATATGGTAACAAAGATCATTAATTCATAGATATTCACATGTTCTTTCTAGGTAGCTTTGACTGCATTATAAAGGATCTGTAGCTTGTCCATTTAGTTTGAAACAAGTAGGTTAAATAGGCCAGAATGACTTAATCTGTCAATAGGATTCTCTTCTCATGTTTGTAGCATATGCATGTTCATGCAACAGCACCTAAATGAACTTTTCTCTTTTGTATTTATTGTAGCACACATGGTTGATGTACACATTTTGCTGACCATAGACCTGCAATATTTCTTGCACAGACATGTATTATCTTAAATTTGCACACATATCCAATGATGAAAGTAAGCAGGAGCATATAACAATTGATTGCTAGTACGTCTTTTAGAGCAGAAGAAGAGATCCTGTGTTTTTCTTCTTCTAGTATTTGAAATTAAGGTCAACAGTCTACTCTTCTGGGCCAACAAAATAGCTCAGTTCCTTTCACGTCCAATAAGGGCTGCTATAGGAAAAGGCATCCTCCTTGCCCGATTTGAGTATGGTCTCTCCTTATTTGTATCTGCGTCTTTCAAAACCATTGCCAACTTTCAAGCTGTCTCTTATAAAATATGTTGATGTATATCAAACTCACCATGGAAAGAACACCATTGCCTTGTTCTTTCAAAGGATAAATATCTCCCGGTACAGGCCAGGTCAGATATACTTTTTGGTTCCTTACCTTCAAAATATTCGACACCCCCTCCCTTCTCTTATCCAAACTTTTTACTGCCACTCAACCCTATAACGTAAGAAGCCAAGTCAGAGCCAGCCCTTCCCTACAAACCCCTTCTCTTAGATTGCACTCTACTAGGCATTACTTCTCTGTACTGGCCCAAAAACTATAGCAGTCACTTCCTCCTGATTTAACTAATCAAACTACTCCCTGTTCAGGCCACATTTCAAGCAGTACTTACTAAAACAGTTTGAATTAAACTGTCCATTAAAAGGTCATGTCACCTAAACTGGTGTCTCTAACTTTATATTATCATTGACTCCCACATACCTGATCTGGCTGATTAACTCATGCACCAAAAACTGTGATTCAGCTTACCATACCATTACTGGTCTAAATCTACTATCTAGTCCCCACATTCATCTTACTGGTCTTTATTAGCTTTTATAACATAGTTACTGCCATATCTAAACCACTTCTCTTCCTACGTTAACTCTATTCTCCCTTTTAAAATGTACATTTATTTGGTTTGTTATACATTCTATGTATATATTTTCAGATTTTTCTATGCTTACTGATAAATGTAAACCACTAATATCTGTATACTGTACATTGTTTTGTTACAATACAATGCAACCCTGACTGAGCCTGTAATTGGTTATTGTTTGACCAGTATTCTACCCCAGTGAACAAATCTAGATAAATAAATCTGGCACATTAAATAGTTTCTAAAGTTACAAACTCAATTAGACACTTGTAAGACAAAAGTGAGTTGTATTTTTGCTATGTTATTATAAATACTCTCTTTAAAAAATAGCGAGATCTAGTTTCAGTAATTCTTCAGAACTTTACACAAGCTGGAGTTCTGGTACTTTCTGCCTACTACTCACAGATTTGGCACATCTGTTTCATCAGTGCTAGCCATACCTCTCAACTGTCCCGAATTACTCGGTTTTTACCAAGTTTTGGGGTCCAAATAATGGGGTGCCACGATTCCCGAGTGGCACCCCTTCATTTCCGAGTTTTTCTCAGCTATTTTTTTTTCCCGTTTTTGAGCTAACGTCATCATGTGAATGATGACGTCAGCTACGTCAGTGGTTCCAGCCTGTCGGAATTGAGCTTGCATTCCAGGCCAGGCTGTTGAAATGGAGAGCGGGGAAACATTATCTTTTGGCTGCAGCCTGCACTCAATTATTGTGAGCCATTATGATTAACACTGTTAGATGTGTTTAGAATGATTGTTTGGCAATATCTCTACAAAGAAACTAGAATGCAATTGCGATACGGAGCTCCGGACTTACTGCTGCATTTTCTTGGATTTCTGGCTGGCTCCTGGCTTGACATGACTGCTGTGACGTTTGAAAGGGTAGGTTGGGTTCTTATTTTCAGAAGGAGGTGTGTCTGTGTTAATGCGTGCAAGGACAGTTTATTTTTCTTAATGAGAAGCCTGTTTGGGAGCTCTGCTATTTCTGCACAGCCGCGGTGAGTTGTTGCTTAAAGTACTTCAAACGAATGGGAACTCTGTAAGATACGTGAACCACTACAAGTAGTGGTGTGTAAGCCTGCTTGGGAAAGAACTGCAAACACGGTTGCATTTCTGCACAACTGCTACTGTTGACATTCAAATGGAGCATTTCTGCACGGTACTTGCACAAAAGGAGAGAGAGTGGTATGTGTGTGTCCGCATGCATGCCATTTCTCAGTAAGTTGCAGTAAAACTGAGAAAGCACAAAGTCAAGCAGCTTCCCTTCTTCTAGAGATAGATATTTCAATAGATGCACTTTGTTTTTAAAAGTCTTTAAATATCTTTTGCAATAGCCAGTATTAAGGTTGAATTGTAAGCCTACGACATGCTTTAATAATTTTAATGGTGTTCAGTTATATATCTGATTTGAGGAATAGCTTCGGTACTTTTCCGTTATCGGGGCAACAGTCATAATGAGCGTTTGGAATCTTAGCCCTCATTATAACGTTGATCGTTCAGCTGCTGCCGATGTCGGTGCCACACACACTTATTTTTCTGTCAGAGTTATTAAGTGTGGTTCATCACATTTAATAAATAACGACAATTTGACTTATAAACTTGTTTTACTTCGAGTAATGCATGCCAACAGGGTTTAATAGGAAGTGAATTAGCATGCATTATTCGGAGGAAAACAAGTCTATAACTCAAATGATTTTCATTATTTATTAAATGTGATCGACCACACTTTTCTCCTAAAACAGCCAGTTGTCGGGAATGAGGAGGGGTTTGAGCCAAAATCAAGACAGAGTTGAGAGGTATATGTACATGGGACATACGTACCTGGTAGACATTTTGCTGTAGTTATTATTCTACTGAAAGATACTGTTTAACTGCACCTAAGTGCTACTGTTGCTGTAGGGGAATTTCTATGGAGTGGTTCTTTATTTTTAAAAATGATACTGCTAATGCAAAGCTAAGAAAGTTGTAGAGGAACAGGAAATGCAGCAATTATTTCAAACGACAGTGACAGACAATACTGCCGCACTTCTTTTTTGAGTCACTTAGGACACTTCCTGTATTAGCAAGTAGATTTGCTTGTTCAATACTTTATATTTTTTAGAATCCTTCAGCAAAATGGTGTAGCTTAATTTGAGTGCAGATTTGCTTGTTCATTACTTTATACTTTTCAGGATCCTTCAGAAAAATGGTCTAGCTTAATTCAACTGAAGAATGCCAAGATGCATGCGAGTATGTACAATGGGCTGACCCCTATTCACACATCACCAAGGGACAATGAATGAAGCATAAAGTCCAATATACAGTGCAGTGTTGTAGGAACTACAAAAAATGTTAAAGGGAGGTCGTACATACTCACATACATCTTGGCATTCTGCAGTCACATTAAGCTACACCATTTTGCTGAGAAGGTAGTCTTCGCTATTACAGTTCTGTTGCCCCATTAACAGAAAAGTACCATAGCTTCTGTTGCCTATACAACAAAGCTTTAACTTTCCATTAAATGACTAGCTTTCATAAAACTGCTGATTTGGCTTAGTGGTATGTTGATGTGTCCCTGGTTTTTGCCCCCCCCCAAAACCCCCAAAAAAGTGAAATTGAAAATAAGTGGCAAGAAACTGTGCAAGATGCCTATGGCTTACACTACTGTCATTCCATTCATTCCATATTTTTATATCTATATATATATATATATATATATATATATATATATATATATATATATATATATATATATATATATATATATATATAGTTTGTGTGTAAAAGTAGACTTTTATCATGGAAATTTTCTGAATAGGGCAGTTTTTGTCATTAGTAGTTCATGCATTTTGTTTCATTGCCTACTGGAAAAATGTTTAAACAAATTTAAAATGCGCTCTAACTTAAGTCTAACAAGTGTGCTGTATTATACAAGGAATATAATTTAAGTCAGGAATGTGTATCAAATAATGCATGTATGTTTCTTTTGTGTGCAAGGGGCCTCGTTTCAATGCTGTTTCAATGAATGTGAGTTTCAAGAGCAGAGATGTTTTAATGCCAAATCTATTTTGTGAGACGGTATTACTTTGTTTAGCAGATATCGATTATTGTTTGTGCATTGTGCTATAAAAATAAAATCCAAATAATCATTATGGAAGTAAACAGTATGCACACACTAGTGTTTATGGTAAATGGGGTAAACTAGCCAGGTAATGGGACATTGGAATGGCTGCAGGGGGACTCTGGTGCTATATTTTGGTTATGTTCTTCAGTTTGTGTTTGAAAGTTGGTATCCCACAATTCCATTGGAGTGGGTGGGGTTGTGTAATTATGCATGCAAATTTTATGTTAATCAGCGTACCGATTTGTACCAATTTTTCATGGGCCTTGTCCAGATTTTTGATGTTTCAAGGTTGAGTGGTATGGTGCTAGCTCTAAATATTTGTCCAAAACCCATTTTCACACATCTTGTTGGACACCTTGCAGCCATTCTTTCTTTGCATGCCCACTGTGTTCATAGAGTGACTGCATTATGAACAACAATATCCAGTATTATATGTATAGTAATACTGGCACTATCTCAGCTCTCCCTTACCTGTGTCACATGGCACTTGAATGTCTGCTCCTTCTATTGGCCTATTACCTTTATGACTATCCCCCCACCAGCTACACCCATTGCCTGCTATATGCTGAGTGCATCTTGTACAGTTTCTTCACTGTACCACTCTGCATTGTGTTAGTTATACTGTCCTTCTTCTACCTAGTCTTGCAATGTAGATGATTACCATGCCTTCTTTTATGTGACTCTTCAAAACTCTGCATGCCTATACAGTGTTTCTACCTCACTTGAACTGCCACATTTTACAGATCTGCATAGCCACAGGGTATGTCAAGCACATCAGGGGTTACTCTTTTGGTTTCCTGGCTGCTGTAGTACTTGCCTGCCTCTTCTACTTCTGTGTTATGTGCTGTGTGGTTCAGTAGTATTAGGCATATTATGGGTATTACTGTAGTACTTGCTATGTACCACTTCGCTCTGCAGTACCCTTTAGTCAGCTGCACGTGTGGTGTGGTGCTGAGATGCAATGGTAATATCCCCATGCTCTGGCATTTCAATGGATCAGTAATATCCCACCAGAGGATTCAGTTTTTACAGTTCAGAAAAGTACTGCATTATTGTAACAGTGCAGATTAGTTTAGGATTCTGGCTACTTATATTGGTGCTATTTCAGACTGTGTTATGCAGAGCTATCCTGTTAGTGCTGTATAGCATTGCATTATCCTAGTACATGTGTATATAGCTATACTACTTCTGTTTCCTTAAGTCCATATTATCCATGGTTATCTGCATGGTGCCTTACTTTGTGATATCCTGCTAAAATGTGTATACAGTTATACATAAATGCATTTTTTGCTTGCTGTGGCACAGATTCAGCTTTGCTTTGCCACAATGTATATACTGCATCATTGAAGCCAGCTTGTTACATTGCCCATCTCTGCATTTTTTCTGCTTGTCGTGGGACTCGTGTCTACATGTCATGCCATGGCACACTCCTATGACATACAGTCTAATACTTTGGATTTTGTAATATTGTATTCTTTAAGCAACAGTACTTTTTACTTATGGTTCATGATACACTGATAAGTATTCTGGCATCCTGCTCTCCTGTGATTCTGTATTCTGACATTCTGGTCTGCTGGTATTTTTCATTTTTTTGGGATTCTGTTATCAAACTTGCTGTCTAGTACTGTATAAGCTGGTACTTTGGTGTTCTGGTTATCTGATAATTGTGGTGGTCTTCTGCCTTGTCAAGGAATTCCCATCTCCTATGACTGCAAAACTAATTGGCCAATTGGATGCAAGTGGAGCAGCCGCTGGGCTTTTCCTTGGGGGGCAAAAACTAAAGAAATAAAGTTCTGCAAGTAACTCAAGCATAAGATCAAATCATCCAATGAAAAGTGTGAACTGAATATTGCAAACTGTACCAAAGACAGTCATAAAGCCTTCTTTAATTATGATAGGAATCTCCAAAACAAAACAAAACAAAGCTCAACAGTACACAAAGCTACTACCTAATAGTACAACATGTTCAGATTCAACAGACATCGCTAATATACATACTAATAAATTCAGCTCTAACTTCATAGCACTCTTTAATCCCTATCAAAAACATGTCCTCACCACCCCCCAACATAATACCAGAACAAGTCATAAATGCCCTCTCAAAACATGAAATACTAGTTCAGTGGGACACCACAAGACACCCAGCTATCACCTAGTTAAACAAAGCCTGACTGACCCCTTCATCAAACTATTTAACCTCAGCCTCTCTATTTGATATGTGCCTGAAGCTTGGAGAACAGCTACATTGGTAACACTTCCCAAAGGAAGACCAAACACTGATCCAAGAACCACAGAACTATCAGTCTTTCCAGTTTTACTTGCAAAGTAATGGAGCAAATTATCACTGAGCTCATAACTAATGTCATAGGTAGGCAACAATCTCTCTATGTTAACCAGTTCTGCTGTGTGAAAATAGGTCCTGTCTTCTGAACCTGCTGGACTTTTTTGAGAGGATAAAGTTTTGGATAACGGTCAGTCAGTGCACACTGCCTACCCTGACCCGCAGGACCTTTGATAGCATCCCACACTCCAGTTTTGTAAATAAGCTCCTCTAATTAATGGTCAATACCAGTGTAATCCATTAGATCACAGATTGGTTCAGAGGATGAGTCCATATGTTGAGGGCTGGTGGCAAACTTTTCTCCAAAAGGCATGTCACAACTGGAGTACTATGAGTTTCTGTGCTGATCTTACTCTTCTTCAGATTATATTGCTTAGATGTCCAAGCTAATATCAAGGGTCTCATTTTGAGTAAGTTTGCTGATAACCACAAAGTCAGTGCCATCATTAATGCCCCATCTAATATCCATATCCCACAGGAAGAACATAGCCACATTAATGCCTGGTGTCAAGACCGCAGTTTAAAGTTAATTCAAAAAATGCAGCATAAGACTCCTTGAGAAGTAAGAGCTCCTCAACTCATATTACACTGACAACAGTCCCTCCCTTAAAGTTGACATTATTACCAGAGGCATAGGCACATTCGTCGATAATAAGTTCTCAACTGACCAACATCTGTCAACCATCAGTGGGAAAGCCTTCTAACTAGCACAAATGGTCCTTAAACTATGGCTTCCACATCCTAGGAAATCACCTCCCTTTTCTTCTCATCCCTGATTAGTCCCATAGTAGAATATAATGCCACCTTTAGCAAGTACTTGTCCAGACATATTGCCCAACATGATAGACCCTAATGATTCCTAACAAATAAGTCCCCATGTATTCCCTCTTTAAGTTATTCTAAGTGACTGGCAGACTTATCACTATTATAAGTCCCCCTGTATTCCCTCTTTAAGTTATTCTAAGTGACTGGCAGGCTTATTACTATTATAAGTCCCTCTGTATTCCCTCTTTACGTTATTCTAAGTGAATGGCAGCCTTATCACTATTATAAGTCCCCATGTATTCCCTCTTTATGTTATTCTAAGTGACTGGCAGCCTTATCACTATTATAAGTCCCCATGTATTCCCTCTTTATGTTATTCTAAGTGACTGGCAGGCTTATCACTATTATAAGTCCCCATGTATTCCCTCTTTACATTATTCTAAGTGACTGGCAGCCTTATCACTATTATAAGTCCCCATGTATTCCCTCTTTACATTATTCTAAGTGACTGGCAGGCTTATCACTATTATAAGTCCCCATGTATTCCCTCTTTACATTATTCTAAGTGACTGGCAGCCTTATCACTATTATAAGTCCCCATGTATTCCCTCTTTACGTTATTCTAAGTGACTGGCAGCCTTATCACTATTATAAGTCCCCATGTATTCCCTCTTTACGTTATTCTAAGTGACTGGCAGCCTTATCACTATTATAAGTCCCCATGTATTCCCTCTTTACGTTATTCTAAGTGACTGGCAGCCTTATCACTATTATAAGTCCCCATGTATTCCCTCTTTAAGTTATTCTAAGTGACTGGCAGCCTTATCACTATTATAAGTCCCCATGTATTCCCTCTTTACGTTATTCTAAGTGACTGGCAGGCTTATCACTATTATAAGTCCCCATGTATTCCCTCTTCGGGTTATTCTAAGTGACTGGCAGCCTTATCACTATTATAAGTCCCCATGTATTCCCTCTTTACATTATTCTAAGTGACTGGCAGGCTTATCACTATTATAAGTCCCCATGTATTCCCTCTTTAAGTTATTCTAAGTGACTGGCAGGCTTATCACTATTATAAGTCCCCATGTATTCCCTCTTTAAGTTATTCTAAGTGACTGGCAGGCTTATCACTATTATAAGTCCCCATGTATTCCCTCTTTACGTTATTCTAAGTGACTGGCAGCCTTATCACTATTATAAGTCCCCATGTATTCCCTCTTTACGTTATTCTAAGTGACTGGCAGGCTTATCACTATTATAAGTCCCCATGTATTCCCTCTTTACGTTATTCTAAGTGACTGGCAGCCTTATCACTATTATAAGTCCCATGTATTCCCTCTTTACGTTATTCTAAGTGACTGGCAGCCTTATCACTATTATAAGTCCCCATGTATTCCCTCTTTACGTTATTCTAAGTGACTGGCAGCCTTATCACTATTATAAGTCCCCATGTATTCCCTCTTTACGTTATTCTAAGTGACTGGCAGCCTTATCACTATTATAAGTCCCCATGTATTCCCTCTTTACGTTATTCTAAGTGACTGGCAGCCTTATCACTATTATAAGTCCCCATGTATTCCCTCTTTACGTTATTCTAAGTGACTGGCAGCCTTATCACTATTATAAGTCCCCATGTATTCCCTCTTTACGTTATTCTAAGTGACTGGCAGCCTTATCACTATTATAAGTCCCCATGTATTCCCTCTTTAAGTTATTCTAAGTGACTGGCAGCCTTATCACTATTATAAGTCCCCATGTATTCCCTCTTTACGTTATTCTAAGTGACTGGCAGCCTTATCACTATTATAAGTCCCCATGTATTCCCTCTTTAAGTTATTCTAAGTGACTGGCAGCCTTATCACTATTATAAGTCCCCATGTATTCCCTCTTTACGTTATTCTAAGTGACTGGCAGCCTTATCACTATTATAAGTCCCCATGTATTCCCTCTTTACGTTATTCTAAGTGACTGGCAGCCTTATCACTATTATAAGTCCCCATGTATTCCCTCTTTAAGTTATTCTAAGTGACTGGCAGGCTTATCACTATTATAAGTCCCCATGTATTCCCTCTTTACGTTATTCTAAGTGACTGGCAGCCTTATCACTATTATAAGTCCCCATGTATTCCCTCTTTAAGTTATTCTAAGTGACTGGCAGCCTTATCACTATTATAAGTCCCCATGTATTCCCTCTTTAAGTTATTCTAAGTGACTGGCAGCCTTATCACTATTATAAGTCCCCATGTATTCCCTCTTTACGTTATTCTAAGTGACTGGCAGCCTTATCACTATTATAAGTCCCCATGTATTCCCTCTTTACGTTATTCTAAGTGACTGGCAGCCTTATCACTATTATAAGTCCCCATGTATTCCCTCTTTAAGTTATTCTAAGTGACTGGCAGCCTTATCACTATTATAAGTCCCCATGTATTCCCTCTTTACGTTATTCTAAGTGACTGGCAGCCTTATCACTATTATAAGTCCCCATGTATTCCCTCTTTACGTTATTCTAAGTGACTGGCAGCCTTATCACTATTATAAGTCCCCATGTATTCCCTCTTTACGTTATTCTAAGTGACTGGCAGCCTTATCACTATTATAAGTCCCCATGTATTCCCTCTTTACGTTATTCTAAGTGACTGGCAGCCTTATCACTATTATAAGTCCCCATGTATTCCCTCTTTACGTTATTCTAAGTGACTGGCAGCCTTATCACTATTATAAGTCCCCATGTATTCCCTCTTTAAGTTATTCTAAGTGACTGGCAGCCTTATCACTATTATAAGTCCCCATGTATTCCCTCTTTACGTTATTCTAAGTGACTGGCAGCCTTATCACTATTATAAGTCCCCATGTATTCCCTCTTTAAGTTATTCTAAGTGACTGGCAGCCTTATCACTATTATAAGTCCCCATGTATTCCCTCTTTACGTTATTCTAAGTGACTGGCAGCCTTATCACTATTATAAGTCCCCATGTATTCCCTCTTTAAGTTATTCTAAGTGACTGGCAGCCTTATCACTATTATAAGTCCCCATGTATTCCCTCTTTACGTTATTCTAAGTGACTGGCAGCCTTATCACTATTATAAGTCCCCATGTATTCCCTCTTTACGTTATTCTAAGTGACTGGCAGCCTTATCACTATTATAAGTCCCCATGTATTCCCTCTTTACGTTATTCTAAGTGACTGGCAGCCTTATCACTATTATAAGTCCCCATGTATTCCCTCTTTATGTTATTCTAAGTGACTGGCAGCCTTATCACTATTATAAGTCCCCATGTATTCCCTCTTTACGTTATTCTAAGTGACTGGCAGCCTTATCACTATTATAAGTCCCCATGTATTCCCTCTTTAAGTTATTCTAAGTGACTGGCAGCCTTATCACTATTATAAGTCCCCATGTATTCCCTCTTTACATTATTCTAAGTGACTGGCAGGCTTATCACTATTATAAGTCCCCATGTATTCCCTCTTTAAGTTATTCTAAGTGACTGGCAGCCTTATCACTATTATAAGTCCCCATGTATTCCCTCTTTACATTATTCTAAGTGACTGGCAGGCTTATCACTATTATAAGTCCCCATGTATTCCCTCTTTACGTTATTCTAAGTGACTGGCAGCCTTATCACTATTATAAGTCCCCATGTATTCCCTCTTTACGTTATTCTAAGTGACTGGCAGCCTTATCACTATTATAAGTCCCCATGTATTCCCTCTTTACGTTATTCTAAGTGACTGGCAGCCTTATCACTATTATAAGTCCCCATGTATTCCCTCTTTAAGTTATTCTAAGTGACTGGCAGCCTTATCACTATTATAAGTCCCCATGTATTCCCTCTTTACGTTATTCTAAGTGACTGGCAGCCTTATCACTATTATAAGTCCCCATGTATTCCCTCTTTACGTTATTCTAAGTGACTGGCAGCCTTATCACTATTATAAGTCCCCATGTATTCCCTCTTTAAGTTATTCTAAGTGACTGGCAGCCTTATCACTATTATAAGTCCCCATGTATTCCCTCTTTACGTTATTCTAAGTGACTGGCAGCCTTATCACTATTATAAGTCCCCATGTATTCCCTCTTTAAGTTATTCTAAGTGACTGGCAGCCTTATCACTATTATAAGTCCCCATGTATTCCCTCTTTACGTTATTCTAAGTGACTGGCAGCCTTATCACTATTATAAGTCCCCATGTATTCCCTCTTTACGTTATTCTAAGTGACTGGCAGCCTTATCACTATTATAAGTCCCCATGTATTCCCTCTTTACGTTATTCTAAGTGACTGGCAGCCTTATCACTATTATAAGTCCCCATGTATTCCCTCTTTATGTTATTCTAAGTGACTGGCAGCCTTATCACTATTATAAGTCCCCATGTATTCCCTCTTTAAGTTATTCTAAGTGACTGGCAGGCTTATCACTATTATAAGTCCCCATGTATTCCCTCTTTAAGTTATTCTAAGTGACTGGCAGCCTTATCACTATTATAAGTCCCCATGTATTCCCTCTTTACGTTATTCTAAGTGACTGGCAGCCTTATCACTATTATAAGTCCCCATGTATTACCTCTTTACATTATTCTAAGTGACTGGCAGGCTTATCACTATTATAAGTCCCCAATGTATTCCCTCTTTAAGTTATTCTAAGTGACTGGCAGGCTTATCACTATTATAAGTCCCCATGTATTCCCTCTTTAAGTTATTCTAAGTGACTGGCAGCCTTATCACTATTATAAGTCCCCATGTATTCCCTCTTTACATTATTCTAAGTGACTGGCAGCCTTATCACTATTATAAGTCCCCATGTATTCCCTCTTTACGTTATTCTAAGTGACCTGCAGCCTTATCACTTTTATAAGTCCCCATGTATTCCCTCTTTACGTTATTCTAAGTGACTGGCAGCCTTATCACTATTATAAGTCCCCATGTATTCCCTCTTTAAGTTATTCTAAGTGACTGGCAGCCTTATCACTATTATAAGTCCCCATGTATTCCCTCTTTACGTTATTCTAAGTGACTGGCAGCCTTATCACTATTATAAGTCCCCATGTATTCCCTCTTTACGTTATTCTAAGTGACTGGCAGCCTTATCACTATTATAAGTCCCCATGTATTCCCTCTTTACGTTATTCTAAGTGACTGGCAGCCTTATCACTATTATAAGTCCCCATGTATTCCCTCTTTACGTTATTCTAAGTGACTGGCAGCCTTATCACTATTATAAGTCCCCATGTATTCCCTCTTTAAGTTATTCTAAGTGACTGGCAGCCTTATCACTATTATAAGTCCCCATGTATTCCCTCTTTACGTTATTCTAAGTGACTGGCAGCCTTATCACTATTATAAGTCCCCATGTATTCCCTCTTTACGTTATTCTAAGTGACTGGCAGCCTTATCACTATTATAAGTCCCCATGTATTCCCTCTTTACGTTATTCTAAGTGACTGGCAGCCTTATCACTATTATAAGTCCCCATGTATTCCCTCTTTACGTTATTCTAAGTGACTGGCAGCCTTATCACTATTATAAGTCCCCATGTATTCCCTCTTTACGTTATTCTAAGTGACTGGCAGCCTTATCACTATTATAAGTCCCCATGTATTCCCTCTTTAAGTTATTCTAAGTGACTGGCAGCCTTATCACTATTATAAGTCCCCATGTATTCCCTCTTTACGTTATTCTAAGTGACTGGCAGCCTTATCACTATTATAAGTCCCCATGTATTCCCTCTTTACGTTATTCTAAGTGACTGGCAGCCTTATCACTATTATAAGTCCCCATGTATTCCCTCTTTACGTTATTCTAAGTGACTGGCAGCCTTATCACTATTATAAGTCCCCATGTATTCCCTCTTTAAGTTATTCTAAGTGACTGGCAGCCTTATCACTATTATAAGTCCCCATGTATTCCCTCTTTACGTTATTCTAAGTGACTGGCAGCCTTATCACTATTATAAGTCCCCATGTATTCCCTCTTTACGTTATTCTAAGTGACTGGCAGCCTTATCACTATTATAAGTCCCCATGTATTCCCTCTTTACGTTATTCTAAGTGACTGGCAGCCTTATCACTATTATAAGTCCCCATGTATTCCCTCTTTAAGTTATTCTAAGTGACTGGCAGCCTTATCACTATTATAAGTCCCCATGTATTCCCTCTTTAAGTTATTCTAAGTGACTGGCAGCCTTATCACTATTATAAGTCCCCATGTATTCCCTCTTTACGTTATTCTAAGTGACTGGCAGCCTTATCACTATTATAAGTCCCCATGTATTCCCTCTTTAAGTTATTCTAAGTGACTGGCAGGCTTATCACTATTATAAGTCCCCATGTATTCCCTCTTTACGTTATTCTAAGTGACTGGCAGCCTTATCACTATTATAAGTCCCCATGTATTCCCTCTTTAAGTTATTCTAAGTGACTGGCAGCCTTATCACTATTATAAGTCATGTTTTTTTTTTTTTCCCCCTTTTTTTTTTTACCCGGGTTTTTTATTTCCTTTTAAAATTTTACCCTTTTTTTTTGGCAGCCTTATCACTTTTTTTTTTTTAAATTTAAGTTTTTTTTTCCCCCCTGTATTCCTTTTTTTTGTTTTTTTATTCTTTTTTAAATGATGGCAGCTTATCCCAAACCTTTTTTATTTTT